>NC_029790.2:927449-937946 GCF_000816755.2 Arachis ipaensis | reverse complement strand
ACTTTTTTAATTTATAAACTTAGTTAAATTCTAATATTTAATGCATAATTACTAAATATATAGGGAAAAAGACACACACACATATATATATACTTCATTAAGATTTAAGTAAAATAACAGTAATGTAACTAATTAACTGATTTAATTCAAATAATATAGTCTTTTTATTCTCACTTAAAAATTTTGGATTTAAGTCTCATTCTTAATTTTAAAAAAAAGTAATGTAACATTAAATACTTATATATAGTTATATATTTAGTTAGCAATGGTGACATTAATCTCCCTCTAAAAGAGATTTTTAAAGAAAAAGTGAAAAACCTGATGCAACTTAGATAAATATAACTTTTTGTAAGTATATAATTTTAATTAGGGTTGTCTGCGGATCGGATCGGATAGGATATGGCCGAAAATTTGATCCGATCCGCACAATTTTTATCGGATTGGATCGGATATGATATCCGCGTTTTTTGGTGCCCGATCCGATCTGATCCGCAAATGTGCGGATCGGATATCGAATATATCCGCATAATTAAACCTTCTTTTTTTTAATCATATTTTTATGTGAAAAATTCAATAAAAATATTTCTTTCACACTTTTAAACTTATTTATTCCTAAAATATTTTTAATCAAACACTTTCTAATTAACAAAAATAAAATAATACAATATATGAATAATAATTACTAACTAAAATATACAAACAAGTAAATATAATACCAAACATATATATATTTATTTATTTTTTAATTATTAGTGTGCGGATCCGCGGATCGGATACGCGGATGTAGAGCAGATATCCGCGATCTGATCCGCAAAGGGTGCAGATCGGATCCGATCAATTTGCGAATCGGATCGTATCCGCAATTTTCGGATCGAATGCGGATATTTACCACGGATCTGCGGATACGATCCGATCCATAGACACCCCTAATTTTAATACTTTTGTAAAATTTAGTATTATCATTGTTCTACTACTAAAATTTCAATTATTTTGTAGTGTCACATACATTTTATCCTATGTATGTCTTAATAACAATTTGAAAATTATGCAGAGACTATGGCCATCTCCAATCCTATTAAGATTAGATTACACTAAGTAACCAAATTATATGATATCAATAAGTGATTGATGATATTATTTGTGTGTATAACTATATAGAAAGCTCCCTATCCTTCACATTAACATAAAGAATAAAGAAGTATAGATTGGAATATCAATTAAGGTTAGTTATTTTTTATTATATGTTTAACGGTTATTAANAAAAAATTTTGGAAAAAATAAGTTAAAAAAAATTAAAAGAAAAACCAAAAGAGTTTACAATTTTTCCAATTCTTACCAGAAATTTCTCCTTTCAAGCTCTTGTAGGTTTTGACCTCAATTTCATATTCTTTTCATGTTTTGTTTTCAAAAGTTGCCATTGCAGCGTCTTGTTGGTGAAGTTGCCCAAATAAAATTTCGATTATCTTTTTTTCTTTTATTTTAGTTTTTCTTTTCAATTTTTTAAACCTTTCTTTTCAACCTTTTTTATGTCTTTTTTTCACTGGAACATATTTTTTAAAAAAATGGGTTTTTTGAAAATTTGAAAAAATTTGCAAAATGAAATTTTATTTTTTTAAAATCATGGTTGACTTATTTAGTTATTAAAATTAAGGTTAAAGATATAATTAATTTTAATTATAATAATAACAATTCAATTTTTCTGATAACTATTAAACAAATTATAAAGAGTAACTAACCTCTTATTTATGAGAGAGTATGTTAGAAATCAACATCAATTAATATGTATAAACGCATAGATAATTTTGTGTGTTTTTTGGACATTCATAGATCATTTATCATAAGCCTAAGAAACACGGGTCCATAAAAAAATCCAAGGCAAAATATTATTGGGCCTATTGTATTAGCCCAATCAGTCTGGATCCATTTAGGGCCTTTTTGTATTTGATAACAACGCCCAAAAATTTCCTATCTGTAACTTCACCAATCACCAAAAAAAAAGTTCGTGGATCAGTCGACTAATAAAAATGAAAGAGGAAAAAAATGGAGATGCGGGGTATCGATCCCCGTACCTCTCGCATGCTAAGCGAGCGCTCTACCATCTGAGCTACATCCCCGGATTGGTTTGCTATTTCATCATATTTTAATATACAAAATGTTTTTGGTCGGATCTTTTTTCAATTTTTCATATGTAGAGAATATGCAAATTATTATGTGGTATCCTCTAAAAGTGGAATTTGGAGGCTATTATTTCCCAATTTCTTTTCTGTTAAATGTTAACTCTAGCTAATAGTATCCTGTACTGTACCACACTCGTGTTTTGATATAACAAATTGCATCTTCCATGTATCTTCTATACTTTGATAAATTAAAGAAAAATGTGTTATTGTACTGTCTAGTTTGATTTAGATACCAAACCTTTTTGTATTATTAGTGTGTCGGCAAGAGAAAAAGAATGATGAGGATCTAACCCTACAACTTGTAAATGCATCATATTTTAGTTAAAGAGCTTTCCTATTCAAACAACTATACACTTTGACTCTCCAAAACAATATTGGGGAGGAAAAAGAAAAAAACTCTCTAAATTTCAATACCTGAGAAAAGGATAAGAAAAATAGAAAAAATAAATTTTTAAATATTTATGAATAGGTGAAATTGTGAGAAGAAAAATAACATAAAAAAAATAAATATAAAAAAAAAATTGGAGCATTATGTATAAGGAATAATATATAAGGTGGCAAAAGTGAGGTATTTTAAACAAAGTGGGATTCAAATATTATATTTGAATAAAAAAAAGTTTACCTTATCATCATCATTGGTTCCATGAGCATCTTCCCTATTGTGCAATTGAAGAGAGCAATCAATGTCTTCAATGACCAAAATTGACTTGCTTCCTGTCCCAATCAACAACCTCCTAAGATCTGAATTGCATTGCACTTCTTTCAAATCCAAGTCATATATATCAAACCTTAGATAGTTAGCCATGGCAGCTATCAAGCTTGATTTCCCAGTTCCTGGTGGTCCGTACAAAAGGTACCCTCTTTTCCAAGCCTTCCCAACTCTCTTATAATATTCTTTCCTCCCCAAAAACAAGTTCAAATCTTCCAACAACATTCCTAATAATACAATACAAACTCATTACTACATTGTTTCTTGAATTAGATTAGTCATATTTTTTATAATAATATCTAAAGTAACACATTTTATTTTGTTAAACAAATCAGTTTCATCCTCGAGATAAAAATTTATGGATTAATTTGGTAACTAAAATTTGTTAGATATTAAAATGTAGAAAACACTATGATCACGCTTTTTGTTAAGGTTGTTACTACTAACATTGTTGTTGATCATAGAAACAAGGACCCACTTGAGTTTCACATTTTTGTAGTAATCACATAACTCTTGGCTTTGGTGGAAGAGATGGTCTCTTGTGAAGGAAGCCACATGGTGGTGGCTATGCCATGAAAACTTAAATATGGAGCTTGTGGTTTTAGGAGGGTTTTAGATATATTTATTTATTTATTTATTTTAATTAAAAAATATATTTACTTCTATTTGTATTTTTATTTGGACGAAATCATTAATCTTATTTTTCTAACAATTAAATAAACGACATAGTTAAAATTAAAAAATTGAATTGATACTTATAGTTATTTTTTTTCCTTTAGACTACTCTGTCACAAATCTTAGTTCTATCCTTGATCAATAAATAACTATATATAAAGACAAGATTTGAATAGGCGACCCTACTTATTAAATTTTTATTGTAGTAACATTAAAAATTTGTTTGCACTATTATTTAATAAAAATTCAAATACAGCTTAGTGATTTTTTTTTTTACGTCTTATTCAAGTTTAGATTATATATATGTCTTACTTTTCCTTCCCAAATATTCTCTAATCTCTAGACAAAATATTAATTATTTAGATTTACTATTTTTGAAAAAATAAATAAAAATAAAAAAACTACTTTATTATAATGAACAACTTATAACATTTTGTATATTAAGATAATTACCTTGGTATATTTTAGTTTATATTAGATTTTTTTTTTTGGTGCCTTTTAGTTTATATTAGATGACATTATGAAATTAATTTTTATTTTGGACGTATAAAAATTAATGTTTTTATATTTTCCAATCATTTATCTCTTAAAACATTTTTGTTTGTACATTAATATAAAAGTCAAGATTATTTTATGATTTCTGTAATTATAATTAACTTAGGTATTAGAAAGGAGAAAAGAATAAGAGGAGAGAAAATCATCCATCTCAATTAATGAAAAAGGGTTTGCCTCAGTTTAACAAGCAAATATTTTCTTTATTTTTTTTGCTGACTAAATATTTTCTTTATTAATCCTTACAAATTGTACTTCTAACTCTAATAGATGAAACATAAAATTTCATGAGATAATAATAAGAATTAATTTTGATATACAAACCATTTTATATGACCGTTCAATCATATTCATTCTTTTAAATAATCATTCACATGTTAACTATAAAAATAGTTACTTTTACTAAGAGTTATAAAAATAATTTTATATTTAGATATCTCATGTAAAAATATTTTTTTATCTAGCAATTATGTTTGAATAAAATAAAATAAAAATATTTTTTTGTTCATTTATTATATGAAAAATATTTAAAAAAAAAATCTTTTAAAAAAAATGTAAATTGAAACTTTTTAAAAAAGATTTTTTTTCTAGTACTTTTACTTCTACTTTTAAAAATTTGCCAAACACATTAAAAACTAAACGCCCAAACAAACACTAATATGCATGAATGGATGGTAAGAAGAAATGTTATAAGGAAAAGTCTAGGAGCCAGCAGTTTTGTTGAATTTTGGTCAGCATGTAACCAACAGAGAGAAAGGTGAGTCATTGGATGACATCTCACACCATTAGATCATCATTGATGGCTATTTGATGGCTACCAATTACAAAAGTTGCTGGTCCCTAGCATTGCTCATGTTATAATATGCATGGATGGCTCCTTCTATGTCGAAATTGTCGAACTTCTGAACCTCAAGGAGCTGATCAAGGACTCTTGATTTGTGCATGGTCTCAGCAACGAGCGTAAACAAGTTCTCCGTACAATGACCTTTATGGGCATCAACGACAGACTTCAGCCTTTCCTCAAATGCTTGAGGCATGTGCGAATCTGTTTTCCTTGTGCCACCTCCCAGTCCTCTGAGTATGAGAACGTCATTCAAAAATACACGAAAATTGTTCTGAGGAGTAATAAAGAGATCCTTGGTAGCCTTACGAATCCTCTCTTTAGATCCCAAGAATAGATCAAGTGGATTGTATTGACTTAGCTCTGATATCTGCAAGCATATTTTTAACTTAAAACCAAAAAAAAGGAAATAGCATTGGGTCCTAAATCACCATGAAAAGTTAACTTGTGTGCTATACCGCGCCTTGATGCAACTTCAGAGCTTGATGCATTTCAAATCGAGTTACTCTCGTTTTGATAGCATTTCCTTCAGATACAAATCTAGATTGAGGAAGAAATCCCCATTTGGGCTGCTTTTTTAAAAAAGTAGTTTAAATTGTTACAAGCAGGGTAAAACAAGGGGCGAAAAATGAAAAAGCAGCTAGATTAGTGGGAAAAGATTGAACCTAAGAATAATAATATTGAACATGATGGAAAACAAGGAACAGAATTTCAAATTGGTGATAAGCCTATGTACAAATGTCTTCTCAGCAAGATAATGTTATATTGTTCTAAATTCTAATATTAATTTTTTTTTTCTTTTCAACAAATTAACCGAAATAGGGGAGAAAAAAATCCAGTACCATGAGAGAACACAGAATGATCAGACATAAGAAGACCAAAATCACATTGTTTATCAATCTGGGCAGCATCGACTCACCACACAGGACGTTGGCTAATAACAATCTTCTCAATTGATTCAAGGAATTTCCTAGACACCAAAACATGCACCTAACAAAATATCAAAACACTGTATTAAGATATCCCTAATCATTAACTTTCTCATGCCATAATTAACCACAGTATCATAGAAACTCTTATTACTAGCAAAACCCATTTTTTTCAACAGTAAAATTAGTCAAAATATAGTACTGAAAGAAACAAAAACTAAACAATGAAACAAACAATGCTGGAGCAACTATTACATTTATGTGATACATACTCCAGCATCAACATACTTAGAACCAAGCAATGGCATCATAACATGCTCGACAAATAGTCGGTCGATGATATCCTTTTCTGAAGAGGAAACAAGTTCATTCACATCTTTCCAAAGCAGAAGTTCATTCTAAATGAAACAATATTATTTGCTTGTTTAAAATTAGTTGGCATTGATGGAAATTGGAAACACTGAATAAGTTCAATTTACCGATATGCAACAATAACTAACAATAACTACGAGATCAGAGTTCTAGCATGCCATCAACCAACAAAGTTCAGACATCCAATTTAAAAAAAGTAAGTAAGTTAATTCCTAAAGCTTTTCTCTACGGTAATGTTACTGTAGTGTCGTCTCCTGCAAGCTCATGTTCTCCAATGCCGAATTTGGTGCCTTTAAGGTTGCATTGGCCACAAGATTTCCATCCTCAATCTTGACAGGGCTAACCTCAGAGAGAAGGTCCAAGCATGTTGCTTCACATACCCTTTCAAGCAGGTAGTGAGCCTTACAATACCCTAAAAGAAACTGTTCAGTGACATCACTGGGATCATAAGCTAAAAGCTCAGATGTCCGCGGAAAATAAGTTAAAGCCTGCATCATCTCAAATCAAATAATTTAACAAATCAGGATTGACATCAATCAATTGTACTAAGAAAAGATAAACTGAAAAGGAAGATGACTTTACATACAATATATCCAGGTAATGATGATCCACAAGGTTGGAGACCACAAAACTTCAATTTCAAGCCGGAAAACTGTTCTACTACCCTATCAATGTATGGTTCTGACAAGTCAATGGTGCCAGATGCATTGAGAGACTCAAACACCGACAGTTGATCGAACCAATGTGCAGCATTATTTAAGGCGTCGATGGCAAGGCGATAGCCTTGGATGGTGCCTTGATCACAGGAGAGAGCAATGTGGGTGCAGAGGGCTCCCAGGTTGAAGAGAACAGAGGCCTTCTCCAAATGGATGTTATGCTGAGAAGAGTGCTGTTGAGGGTTGATGGCATTGTACCAAACAAAGATAGGTGGGTTGGGTGAGGCATTCATAGGGAAGATAGGCTCAATCATGCAAAGGTATTTCAAATAACGGATGAGGCAGTCACGGCGAAGGGGTAGCGAAAGGTCATCACGCAGCATCTCATTGCGCAATTTGTGTAGCATTTGGAGAAGGCCTTCTACTCTCTTTGCCACGCTCTCAGAGTATTTGAGGACAAAGTAATTGCGCAGTGACTCATAGAGATTCAAGGGCTCACTCTTCTTCAAAGGAAGGAATGCAAGAATATCAGAATACGAAGAAGACATCAAAGACGAGAGGATTGCCGAATTTGTTGGATAAGGAGGAGGCATGTCCCATGGGTAAGCCACCAGCTTTCCATCCTTCATAATCTTAAAAGGACTGTATTCGGAGAGGATGAGGTCAATGTACACTTGCGATGGTCCTAGCTTGGATCTCCTCGAGAGCTTGCAAATCCTTCTAACTAATATCTCAGTGACACATTCTGCATCATGATCAAGAGCACAAGATTTGACCCTTGAGAATACATCAGGTTGCTCGGATTCGGGTAGGATGGATGAATGCCTCTGACGAGCCTCCGCCTCAAAGAATTTCACCTTCTGGTAAACATGAGTTACCCAGGTTTGGTCAAAAGAGTCGACATGTTTCCGTGCAGCCGAATCAGTACGCATCAGTTCATATGCTCTACGATAAAGCTCATAAACCTACATCATCATCATCATCATCATCAATTCATCATCATTAGAATGAAAAATAAGTGTAAAATCATCAATCAAGAGTGAAGACTGACCGATCTAAACGCTAGGGCACATCGGTGTTGTTGGAAAGCGTAACTGGCGTCGTTTTTGTTGAGGAGTTCGTGTAATTCGAGCTCGGAAGCCTGAGCGGAGAAGAGGAGGTGCAGAAACTCGGCGAAGAGGAAAGTTAAATCGAGGGTGGCGGAGACCACGTGCTTGGCAAAAACCTTCCAGAGTCTGCGGAAGAAATTGGCGGCAACTTTGAAGGCTTCGATTGCAAGGTGACGGCCAAGGGCGGTGGTACGGTCGCAAGAGGCAGCAATCTGGCTGTAGATGGCTCCAAGGTTGAAGACAACAGCGGCCTTCTCCAATTGGATGGCGCTGCGCTGTGAGGAGACCCCATCTCGATGGTCAGGGTTGAAGGCGTCGTACCAGACAAAGAGAATGGGGTCGGCGTCGGAAGAGATAGAGGTGAAGAGTGGCTCAACCATGGAAAGGCATTTGAAGTAGTGGATGAGGCAGTCACGTTGCATGGGAAGGGAGAGGTCCGCTCTACGCTCCACCATGTCCCGCCGGCATTTGTTTAGGGTTTCGAGAACGCTTTCAACTTTTTGTGCATCGCTCTCCGAATTGAACGGTCCAATTTTTATACCTCTTAAAAATTAGACGGTCTAATTTATATTGCGTAAATTAAATCATCCCACATTTTAAAAAAATATTACAGTAGATCACAATTTAAAAAAATATCATTATTAATCTAATATTAAAAATAAAAATCTTTAACAATTACCAAAAAAAGACTTCAGTTTATATATTTTATTTTGTTTGAACTTTAAATCATCTTAATCTTTTAATAAACTAACATATTTGTTTTATTTTTAATCTATATTTATTATTGTTATTATTATTATAATAAATTTTGTTAGATCCAAATAAAAGACATATTCATTATATTATATTGTTGTAAGCCAAAATACAATTGTAATGTATTTAATATTTTTAAACATGTCAAAAATATGGCTCACATATTACATAATTAGTCATACTAACAATATCCGTTTGTAATTAATTTTTTACTTTCTTTTATATTATGAGCAATTGAGCATACTGAATGATCTTTTTATTATTAAAATAAAATAAATTACACTAATTTTTGCTAGCATCTAAATTCACTAAATACGTTTAATTAAATTAATAATTAATAATAAAAAATATCACTTATCACAAAATTTGGATAGATCAGCGACGGAGTCTCTGACGGAGGCATTTGGACTGATCCGTCCAAGTTTTGTGAAGATCAGGGACTTAAAAGTATTTTTTAATCGTCAGGGATAAAAATGTTCGCGGAACAAAAAGTCAGGGATCTATTTGTCCTTTTCTCAAAAAAATATAGTTAAAAAATTAAAGTTAAAAAAATTAGATTTAGAGAAATAATATTTTTTTTAAAATTTTACATGACACATGGATACGCATATATATAAAATATAAAGTATTTTTTAGATAAATTGTAATGATATTTTGATATTTTATTGATATTAAAATATAAATTAAAATTTTAATTATTTTTAATGTCTTATTTTAATTATATCAAGTATTTAAAATATTTTTTTTGTTTTAATAAATAATAATATATACTATATCTAAATTTATTTTAAGAATATATGTTAAGAATAAGACTGAACATGCGAACACATGATGGTATTTAGGTGTGTCCAAACGTGTTCGGAGAATAATTTTTTATTTTTTATTAAGATATGGTTGGACACAGCAGACACGCGTGTCGGACGAGTGTCGGTGAGTGTCGTGTCTGAAATGTGTCCGACACGCGGACACGATAACTAAGCGAAATATCCGTACTTCATAGGAGAAATTACATTTGTTAGTTCACTAATTTGTTTAAGTAAGTATCGAGAGTTCGAATTTTGCCTTATGCATACAGTAATTCATTAGCCAACGACAAACCCTTAACGGATTAATCCTCAACAAATAATTGTCGCTAAGATCTATTTTCAATTTTTCAAATACAGAAAATATACAAATTATTATATAGTATAGTATATATCCTATAAAAAGGTGCAATTTGAAGGCTATTATTTCCTAATTTCTTTCTATTAAATGTTAACTTTAGCTAATAGTGCATCCTATACACTCATGTTTTGATATAACAAATAACAAATTACAACATTAGTGAATCTTCCATGTATCTTCTATACTTTGATAAATTAATTAATGAAAAGGTTTTATTATATGTCTAGTTTGATTTAGATACCAAACCTTTTTGTATTATTAGTGTGTCGGCAAGAGAAAAAGAATGATGAAGATCTAACCCTACAACTTGTAAATGCATTATATTTTAGTTAAAGAGCTTTCCTATTCAAACAACTATACACTTTGACTCTCCAAAACAATATTGGGGAGGAAAAAGAAAAAAACTCTCTAAATTTCAATACCTGAGAAAATAACCGTTAAAAGTAGAAAATATTTTACACATGATATATGTTTGTCATTTGTTTAATATAAGTATTTTCTGCATTTAACTATATCTTAATAATAAATAATTTTTTTAAATACGTTCAAACACATTCAAA
>NC_029790.2:926139-927444 GCF_000816755.2 Arachis ipaensis | reverse complement strand
AGAGTAAAAGTGAATGCAAAACAATACACCTCATTCATGAAGCTTATGATTAGGGTTACACAATTTTATCAACCTAGGGTCACCACATGCCATCACAACCATTCATCAAAAACATGTAATGATGTTCCTACCCTATATACATGGTCCTTAATTTATTACACCTTTTTTCTTTGGCAATTTTTATTTTCAATTCAATGTGGTCTCTCCAATTATTATATATACATGTTTGTTATTAGTTATTTATTTTTAGGTATGGGGGATTATATAAATGTTTAATTTGGTATAAAGTTATAAATTAAAATACAATAAAGTTATGAATTAATGTCTGGTATATATAGATTTATTTGTCTTAGATTTATTCATGTATATAGTATAGTACTTTTATATATATAGTACTTGTTACAATTATTACAACTAAAAGCCTGATAAGATATATAGGGGAATTTTCAATTCTGGATTGAAATAAAAGTCAACATCTGATGAGTTTACATCAACAATCGTCAATTTTCCTTCTTTGGATGAGACTCATCCGAAGATCACTAAAATTACTTTTTAATAAAAATAATAAATAAATAAATAGAATAGAACAATGATGGTGTTTGCACATGTGTACTCTTTATATTCCTATATTTCTATATTTATTATGTGACATCATAATCTACCAATAATAACCACTTCTATATGGTGTCATTTATTCATTGGATGAAGCACAAACAAGGACAAATCCATGGCAATAATAAGTAATATAATTTCGTTACTTTACCAACAATATTTATGTTAATTTATGCCAATTTTTATTTATAATTATATTTAATAAAAAGGGAAAAAAAAGGAATATGGAAATTTTTGCTTTAATCCTTCTAAATAAGACCTTAGGTAGATGAACTATGCTCTTAATTTGTTTGTATATTGTTATTGGCAAGTGTTTTTTTTTTTTATTTATTTATTTGTAATGCTCTATATTATATATATAGTACAATCATTTGAGTATTTGACACATTAACTAACATTATTATTGCTCCTCTGTTAATTATTACTGAATTTCATAATTAATTAGTTTGGCTTTGGCATCTAAAACATAGGTAAATAAGAACTTTTATTCTATCTTATTATTTGCATATTAAATATATGTCATAGTGAGTTGAACCTTTTCATGTTTTCTAATATAAAATGAAATTATTATTTTCATTTTCATTTTAAATTTTGGTTATTATAAATTCCAATTTACAAATGATGTGACAGATTAGCACTAAAACTAACATCAATGATTGACATATATAAAAAAGAAATGTTTTGTACTGTAGT
>NC_029790.2:924148-925780 GCF_000816755.2 Arachis ipaensis | reverse complement strand
ACAAAGACTCAAATCCGTGGCAAATTTTGAAAAGATAGGAGACTCGAATCCGCAATCTCTTAATTGAGTATAGAAAGTCTATGCCATTTGAGTTATTACTCATTGACTTAGTATCTAGTAGTTTACTATTAAATGAACTATAAAATTGTATAAGATATTTACGAGAGAAACGGGACTTAGCAGCAAAAAATTGTCGGTAATGCCGCAAATCGATTGAGTTGTTGTGGTTTTTATTTCGTAATTAGATTCCATTCTAAATCTTATGAATTTGTGACTGTTTTGGGATTCAATCGTCGCAAATCTATTAAAAAATTGCCACTATTTAACGTGTCTTTTACAGCGAAACAAGGATATCTATAAGTTAGGGGTGTACATGGTCCGGTCTGGTCCGAAGATTCAGTCCGGTCTCGAACACTTTAGAGGCTAATTTAGTGTGATTTCATCGGGTTTAAGATTAGGTAAGGGTCTAAAAAATAGATCCGGTCATTATTTCGGATTAAGTCCGGGCCATGGCTTAGGTCACCCGAACTCGGTCCGGTAGCCCGGTTATCATACACAATTAATATTTTGTATTATTAGTGATGGACGATGACTATTATTATGTGGAATTTAAATATTGTAAATCTTAATATTTTGTGTTATTAGACATTATAAAATTATAAATTAATGTTTCATATTTAAAATGCATAAGACTTTAGACTAATGTATAATATTGTGTTATTTGTATTGATTTAAATATTTGGTGTTATTAGACAATATTAGTATTAATTATGGTTATGCTTTAATTTTAGAGAAGGGTTGGTTCTTGTTATATTTTTTTAAGTGAATTTTATTATGTGAATTGTGAAATAATGATTGGAGATTAGGTGATTTTTACATGCTAAAGAATCAGTTTTTACCCAATTTTCACCCGGCCCGAAGGTGCATTGGTTTCATCGAATTTAAAATCGGGTTAGAGTCTAAAAATTAGGTCCAGTCTATATTTCGAATCGGATCTAAATTAAGCCAAACCTGATCTGACCCGATTAATGTACACCCCTACTATAAGTAAAAGAATACGTATTATTATTATACAAAGAAAAAAAAAGTATAAATAACGTATTTAATTTTTATTCCAAGTTAATTACATTTCTAAATCAATCATTCCTTACGATGATTTGTTTTCCACTTTTCCTCATATATCAACTTGACAACAACAAGTTTCAGTTATTCATCAAAGCTAACGTGAGAACCTTTCCTTTTATAATGATTTTGGTTGAGAAATAAAAAATAAAAAAAATAAGACAAAAGAAAATTAGAGAGTAGTCAAAATCACGAGACCACAAATAAGAAAAAAAATCAAATAATATATATGATGCATGGGCATGGCACATGGAAGAAAGCAAGCAAGCAACCTCTTAAACCCCACAAAGAAAAAAAAAAAAAGAAGAAGAAATTAAATAAATGGTTTCACGAACATACAAAGAGAACAGATCAGACATACAAGATAAAATTTGTCTTGGAATATAATATATAATATAATGAGAATAATTAATAAATTGTTTTGGTGAGGATAATGGATCTTATTTGCACATGCAAACCAATGAGCGAATATGATGGAAAATGGGGTAAGGGTCAGCCACCACTATATGT
>NC_029790.2:923808-924055 GCF_000816755.2 Arachis ipaensis | reverse complement strand
CTCCCAAATAAAAAACATAAGAGATACAAGAGGTAATAATATGTAGGGATGGCAGTGGAGTAGCTTCCTGTATTCATTTTTAAATTTGTTCTTCGTCTTTATTTTGATCTTCGCTGTAAAAAAATATTATCTTCATCTCCATTTTTTGTAGGGTTTTATTTTATTTTTTTATTTTTTTTGCAGGAATTTCATTTCTCATCTCTTTATATTAATAATTTAGATGAAAATTTTAATAAAAAAATTTAAA
>NC_029790.2:921696-923262 GCF_000816755.2 Arachis ipaensis | reverse complement strand
TGACCTTGCTCAAATTTCTACACCTGTTTTAAGGAAATTTTACCCCATCCTCCACAGAAAAGAATTTTTCTTTTTCGAATCTTCATTTAAGACATTCTTTGCAATAATTCTTACTTTTTGGAGAATTTTGTCATTCCTAATATTATGGTATATTTAGTTTTAATTGAACTCTTTTATTTGATGGCTTACCTTTCGGATCTTATGAGTTATCATTAGAAATTAGATACATTTAATGAGAGTTTTATTGAAGTTGTATTTACAAAAGAAAAGTTGATCCATCTATCAATAAATATAGAGCTGCATATGAATTGGATAATATTCGTATATCCGTGGTAATTATCCGCATCCGATCTAAATTTTGTGGATATTATCCGATCCGCACTATGGTAGGATCAGATTACGGATTTGGCAGTGATATCTACGGATTCGATCCGCAAATTCGTATATTCACACATCACATATAAATAGCACAGTCTAAGAAAATAAACACTGATGTGATATAAATTTTAGTATGTTGTTTTATGAATTTTATGATATCTTGTTTTTTATTTTTTATGTTGTATTTTGACTTAGAATAATTAAACTTAAATCTTGTGTTATTTTTTTTATTATTCAAGAGAATTTTTATTGATAATATTTTAGAATTAAATATGCTTAAACAGATGAAAAATGAATTATTTTTTGCAAAAATAACCAAATAAAATTTGAAAATATTTTTTTTTATTATGCGGATATACCCGATATCCGATCTAGTCTGAAAAATTGCGGATATCGTATCCGATCCAATTTAATTAATGCAGTGCGGATCGGATAAAATTTTAGGTTATATCCGATCCGATCCGATCCGATCCGTGTGCAGCCCTAAACAAATTTCTGAATCCAACATGGTGGTGGTGTATTCAAAGTGATACAGTGCTAATTAATTATTCTATATGATTCTTCTTTAAAAAAATCATTTTAAATAAATTGATACATTTAATTCAGTAATTTCTATAGCCTAAAATAAATTTGTTTATTTTGCACTCTAAAAATACATGTTAAAATTATAATTAAATTTTTTTATTAAAAATATAAAAAATTAAGTTTTTAATGCATTTATTTTATATTTATTAAAAGAAAAAACTTAAAACCTTCTATTATTATTAATTAAATCTAAAATAAAAGATAAAGCGGTGTATTAAAAGAGATAACTATCTGAAAATGAAGAAAGTAATAATAGCATGACCTAATAGTTAAAGTAAACCCAATCCAATTTTAACTTAATTATTCTCAATCATTAATATGGAGAGTAAGGTAGTTGTCATGTGATTTAGATGCCACAGAATTAAATAATGGAGAGTGAGGTACTGTAAAATTTAAATTATTTGTTCTATTAATTAAAGGGATATATAGGACAATCTACATCTACCCTTTCAAGATCTCATTAGGTGGGAGTTGAATGCCATTATCACCCCTTAACTAATGGAAAAATATTAAATAAAAACAAAAACTAGTTAATAATAATAATACCTTAGTAAAATTTTTAAGTATGTCGTCGTACCGGTGTTTCAGTGATTTTTAACGTTG
>NC_029790.2:915501-921575 GCF_000816755.2 Arachis ipaensis | reverse complement strand
TCTTAATTATAAAAAATATATATAATATATATAATTAAGATCAACGATTAAAAATCACTGATATATCGATATAACGGTACATTTGAAAATCTTTCAATACCTTATAAGCATTCTTACATCAATATAATTATAGAAATATTACATTTATTTGTTCAAGAAAGAACAAGACAGTATAGCTTTGCATAGATTTTATAACAAAAAGAAAATTCTTTTTCCATAAAAAATAAAAGAATGATGATCTTCTTCATTGTATTTGTGACAACACTTCAATATGTTCCTTAATTTTATTTTTTTGTCAAAAAGAAAAAAAAAACAAAGCTTCTTTGATGCTAATTAAATAACTTGGTGTAAAATTGAAGTCTCTGAACCCAAAAAAATAATAATAATAATAATAAAATATGTTCAAAATTTGAAAAGCAATCACTTTCTTTATTACTACACTCTCATCAGAGAGACACATAACCAAACCAAACATCAAAACAAAACAAAAAACAATAATAAAATACAAAAATTCTCTGACATGTTCTGTGAAACTTTCAGTGTATAGTCTATAACAACCAAGTACTACTAACATAAATTCAAACAGAAGCACAATGTTCATATACTGAGTTCTTAGATTCAGATTTCAGAACTAAACTTCTCTCTCTCTCTCTCTTTCTCTCTCTGTACTTCTCTTGAACTTGAACTCTTTCAATAATTAATAAGCTATGGAAACTAACTCAGTTTCCAAGCTTAGATTCTTGTTCTTCATGTGTGTACTTTTTGTGGGGTGTGATTTGATCCAATGCAGTGTAACCTATGATAAAAAAGCCATTGTTATCAATGGCCAAAGAAGAATCCTCATATCTGGCTCCATTCACTATCCTAGAAGCACCCCAGAAGTAAAGTCACAATCTTTTTCATCTTTGTGTTTGTAAAAACATGATCTTTGTTATGTTCTCACATTCATGTTTGTGCTTTTTTGGTTTTTCTAGATGTGGGAGGATCTGATAACAAAGGCCAAAAATGGAGGACTTGATGTAATTGATACCTATGTTTTCTGGAATGTTCATGAACCTTCTCCTGGCAATGTATATAACTACTATGGATCTTCCATTTGGAGTTCAAATTTTCAAACTTTAACTGTTTTTCTAACACCCTTTTTCCTTTTTATTTTTTTTTAATTTATTTTTTGCAGTATAATTTTGAAGGAAGATATGATCTTGTACGGTTCATTAAGACAGTGCAGAAAGTGGGACTCTATGTTCATCTTCGGATTGGTCCTTATGTTTGTGCTGAGTGGAATTTTGGGTACATTTTCATTCATTCTCAACTTCAAATTTTGTTTTTCTAATTTTGTTTATATAGTACTATACACTTTAATGTTGTTGTTTCTTTTTATTTATTTATTTATTTTATTTCTTAGTATGAATATTTAATGTGAATGTGATGATTGTGTAGAGGATTTCCTGTTTGGTTGAAATATGTTCCTGGCATCAGTTTCAGAACAGATAATGGTCCTTTTAAGGTTGGAACTTGGAACTTCATAGTTTTTCCCAAAAAAAAAAAGGAATGGAATGAATGTTATGTGATTTTTGAGTTGATTTAATTGTTGTCTCTCTATTATTAGGTAAAGATGCATAGATTCACTGAGAAAATTGTCCAAATGATGAAGAATGAGAAGCTATTCCAATCTCAGGGTGGCCCTATCATTCTTTCTCAGGTATGAACTTCTTCTCACTTTATCACATGACTCAAGTTCTTGTCCAAAATTAACCCTACACATGTGTGTTACTGTAGTTTAGTCTCAAATAGGTTAAGTTTGGAATAATTTAATTGTGAATTTTGGTTTGTGTTGTGATTTCTCAACATCTTTGGATCTTATGTTGCACTTATTAAACGTCTCAAAACCAGAAAGGGGGATGCTCCTAAAGATGCGTAAAACGTCTTTCTGCAAAGACATTTAGGTGTCGTATTATTATTGGACGTAGTAATGAATCGATTAATTTTGAATTTTTTAACAAATTAGAATAAAACCGATTTTTTTACAACAATAACAATAAACCCAATTTTTTTTAGGGATTTAATTGTATTTTTAAATTTTTAGGAATTTAATATCTGAAAAATAAAAAGTCAGTGATATAATTGTCTTTTTATTAAAAAATTTAAAGATATTCGGTTTAGATGGTATAATTCGATCGGATCAAATCGGGTCTAATAATTATAATAATGCAGGCAATTAGGTTTATTATTGTTGTTATAATAAATCGATTTTGTGCTGATTTATAATAAAATAAAATTATTAACCGGTTTAATAAGAATGTCCAATAATAACATGACATGTGTGAACGTCTTTAAAAAAAAACATTTTTAGTGTTTTTATTAAAGTGGTCTCCAACCAAAAATACATAAAACAAAACAAAACACAATTTGTCTTCTCTTCAAACAATTTTTTTTTAATTTTCAAAATCTTAAAAACAGAAAATATTAAAAATTAAAACAAAAAATGAAAATACAAATATAATTTACCCATAAATCTTATTTTTGTTTTCACCTCCCACTTATAACATTTTAAAAGCAGAAAATAAAAAATGAAAACAGAGGCCAAATGTACCTTCACTATGTTACATCTTGAAATTCAAAATTATTTTGAATTGGTAGATTGAGAATGAATATGGACCACAAAGCAAGTCACTTGGAGCAGCTGGTCATTCATATGTAAACTGGGCTGCAAGAATGGCTGTTGGGTTAGCCACTGGAGTCCCTTGGGTTATGTGCAAAGAAGATGATGCCCCAGATCCTATTGTGAGTTCATATATTGCACTTTAGTCCTTAAGCTTTACACTATTTTCACTTTAGTCCTTCAAAAATAAAAAAAAATGCAATTTTGACACTCTTATTAGCTTTTTTAGGTAGTGTTTGTTTTGAGATACTGAAACAGAGACTGAGAGATTGAGACTCAGTATCATGTTTGTTAGTTCAGAGATTGGTATTAAAATTTCTGTTTCTGTCTCCAAAATTTCAGTATTTCAGTATCTCCAAAAAATAGGGACACTGGGGACTAAAATTTTTAGAGATGGAGACTGAAACTTTAATAACATTTTATACCTAAAATACCCTTATTTCAATTAATTAATTCCAATTTTATTCTTTGTGCAAATTAAATTAGAGTTTCATTCTTGTTTCAATTTTTGTCTCCCATTTTGCACCAACCAGAATACTGAGATTTATTTTAATCTCTGTCTTTTAGTCTCTGTCTCTCAATCTCAGTCTTTCCGTCTTTATCTCTCCACCAAACGCTACCTTAGTAACCATTGATGAAAATTTTGCTTACAAGGTCAATATGCAATTTGAGAAAGTTTAGGGAGTAAAATGCAAATATCTATAAATTCATTTCATTTAATTTTTTCACTACAGATAAATACTTGTAACGGATTCTACTGTGACTATTTCACTCCAAACAAACCATACAAGCCTAAACTTTGGACTGAGTCTTGGAGTGGCTGGTAAGATACCTATGATATAATAATAATATAATAGTCTTTTTTTTTTTTTTGAGCTATAACTCATTGGCATAATAATATCATAGTGTTGATGAAATTAGTTTCTTAATTCTTACTATTTTGAATTATTAGGTTTACTGAATTTGGTGGACCAATTTACCAACGACCTGTTGAGGATCTAGCATTTGGAGTTGCTCGTTTTATTCAAAGTGGAGGCTCATATTTTAATTACTACATGGTTGGTCACCTTTGTTAATTTATTTCCTCGCCTTAACTAAATTGGTATATCATATAATTTTATTTTGATATATTAATTTTTTAATGCACAAATTTAGCAAAACTTGAATTGGCAGTTATTTTAAAACCGAGGACTAGTTTGCAATAATATATAAAATTGATTTTTACAAATGTGGTTAATTAATAATTATTGATGATAGTACCATGGAGGAACCAATTTTGGAAGATCAGCTGGAGGCCCATTCATTACTACAAGCTATGACTATGATGCTCCAATTGATGAGTATGGTGAGATTAATATATTCTTTGATTATTTTGTTTATTCCTCAATTTAACTAAGATCCCATCGTATAATGAACATACATGTAATTGGATGGTTCTTGAATTTGTTCAGGATTGATTAGAGAACCTAAATACAGTCATTTGAAGGATCTTCATGAAGCTATTAAGCAATGTGAACCTGCTTTGGTTTCTTCAGATCCTGTTGTTAAACCTTTAGGAACATATGAGCAGGTATTTCAACTTTTAAGTTGTATATACAAATAAACTACCCTTTCAATGGTCCTTCTCTTTTTGCAGGCTCATGTATTCTCTTCTGGAAGAACTTGTGCAGCTTTTCTGTCGAACTACCACTCGAATTCTGTGGCTCGAGTGACATTCAATGGCAGACACTATGACTTGCCTGCTTGGTCCATAAGCATTCTTCCTGATTGCAAAACAGATGTTTTCAACACTGCAAGAGTAAGAGCATCTTAAAATAATATATATATTTCTTATCATCAGCCTTTATATTTGCATCAAATTACTGATTGAATTATTGTTATATGAATTTGATGAAGGTGAGGACTAAACCTTCAGCAGCACAAATGTTACCAAGCAATTCAAAATTCTTATCATGGGAGACCTATGATGAGGATGTGAATTCTTTAGAGGAATCTTCAAGGATTTCAGGTTCTGGTCTTAAGGAACAGATCAGTGTTACCAGAGACACTAGTGACTACTTGTGGTACATTACCAGGTAAAGCTAAAATTCTGATTGAATGTTGGCAATTCTCACTGTTAGAAACAAGAGACTAAACTAGAGAAATGATTTATATATTATTGAGTGTGTTGTGTAATATTAAGTGTATTCAAGTTGTCTAGAATGATACAATATAAAAGGATATTTATAGGTATTAAGAGAATCATAATAATAAAGACGTAATATTCTATAATAAATATTCAGATATACTAAATAATACTAATTGATCCTAATTATATTCTAACACTCACTATGAAAAGTTATTAGTTTTTGTGCATTTCTCAACTATTTTCTGTTTTCATTTCCAGTGTTGACATTAGTTCATCAGAATCGTCTCTTCGAGGCGGACACAAGCCTAGCATCAATGTGCATTCGGAAGGCGACGCGGTCCATGTGTTTGTGAATGGACAATTTGTAGGTTCTGCTTTTGGGACAATGGAAAGAAGAAGTTTCACATTCAATGGCCCTGTCAACCTCCATGCCGGATCTAACAAAATAGCACTACTCAGCATAGCCGCTGGATTGCCGGTTAGTACTCCATTACTTGTACTCTAAGTCAAGTGTTTAATTCAACATGCACTCATTACTGGTTCATTATTTTGTCTTAGAATGTTGGATTCCGTTATGAAACATGGAAGACAGGTATCTCCGGAGTTTCCATCCAAGGTCTCGATCATGGACAGAAAGATTTGACATGGCAAAGGTGGTCCTACCAGGTATCATTGATTTTTTATATTGCTTCTTCATATATACATAGAGTTTGTTTGGATGAGTTTCTAAAAAAATATCTTTTTGAGTTATTTTTTTTAAAAAGATCTTATGGAAAAGTACAAGTAATTTTATGTTTGGATATCTCATGCAAAAAGATCTTTTTATTTATTAGTTATGTTTGGGTATAACAATATAAAAGTACTTTTTTGTTTATTTATTACATAAAAAACATTTTTTTTTTAAGAGAAAAAGATCTTTTAAAAAAATATGTAAATTACAACTTCTCAAAAAAGATGTTTTTTTTTTTTATTTTTCTAATGCTTTTACTTTTACTATTAGAAATTTGCCAAACACGCTAAAAAATAAAAAAAGATCTTTTTTCATTGAAAAAATATCTTTTTTTATCAAAATAATGGCGCCCAAACAAGCACATAGTATTCTTTGAATATAAAATAATGTATTGTATTCATAAACAGGTTGGTCTTAAAGGAGAAGCTATGAATTTGGTGTCTCCAATTAAGGTCTCATCTGTTGATTGGGTTAGAGAGTCACTAGCCACTCAAAACCAGCCCCAATTGAAATGGCACAAGGTAAAAACAATAGCATGCTAATGGAGTTATAGT
>NC_029790.2:912921-915268 GCF_000816755.2 Arachis ipaensis | reverse complement strand
TGAGTTATAGTTTTTTTTTTTTTTAAATAATACAATAATTGGTTGGTTCAAATATATTGAAATTGGAACCTTTTCAGGCATATTTCAATGCACCTGATGGAAATGAACCATTGGCATTGGACCTTGGAAGCATGGGAAAGGGTCAAGTATGGATCAATGGAGAAAGCATAGGAAGATATTGGATGGTTTATGCAAAGGGTCAATGCAATTCTTGCAACTATGCTGGCACTTATAGACCTGCAAAATGCCAACTTGGTTGTGGACAACCAACTCAAAGATGGTACCTTTTTTATTTTCATTTTTTCTTGCGTGTTTACGAATTTGTGGAAACTCAGGTGCAGTTAACTTCACGTGACGTTGATAACTGAGAGTCGTTAGATGAAAATTTAATCAAATTATTCAAATCATTTAACGGCTCTCAGTTATCAGCTTCACATGAAGTTGGCTGCACCTGAGTTTTCACCTTACAAATCACTTTCAATATTTACTTGTGTGCAAGCCGTTGACTTTTTGCACTTGTGTAGAGTAACATAATAGCAAGGTTTTGAAAATTGATTGGTCATTGAACTGAACAAAATTAGAAATTTAAAGGTTTACACCTTTAACCAAAGTGTAATCTGATATAATAAAATAATGGGTAAAGTATAATTTTTATCATTAAAGTTTGATAAAAGTTTCAAAAATATCCTTAAGTTTTATTTTATTTCAATTTTGTCTTGAAAGTTTTCGATTTGCATCAAATATACCCATGACGGCTAATTTTTCAAAAAATTTAAGATCAATTCAACAATAATTTTATAAGAACAACTCTCAACACAAGCAAATCAAGTATAATTTTTATGTATTATTGTTAGATTAGTCTTAAATTTTTTGAAAATTAAGCCGTCAATGGTATATTTGATGTAAATCGAAAATTTTTGGGATAAAATTGAAATAAAATAAAATTTAGGGGTATTTTTGAAACCAATGATTCTTTAACCTATTTTTTGCAACTAGTGTTGGTCTAAATTAAACTGATCATATGACCGATTTCCAATTAACCCAATTAAACTAACTGATTCAGTTCGATTTTTATAACCATGCATAATGGTGTGCACATTTTGGTTTTGTGACTAGCAATTACTCTCTATGCTAGAATAATGATGGAAAACTTTTTCTTTTTATTTTTTTTAATAAAATTTAGATAAATAAAAGTCACTTTTAACCAGGAAAACAAGAAACACACCCTAGATATTGTTACCTTATTTGTTATTATAGTGGACAATGTAATAACAGACTTACATAACCCCATTTTCTGCTTTGGATAATTTTGTAGGTATCATGTTCCAAGATCATGGTTAAAGCCAACAAAGAACTTAATAGTAGTTTTTGAGGAATTAGGTGGGAATCCATGGAAAATATCTTTGGTAAAGAGGACAATACATTGAATATGAGCATACAAAATGGTGAGTGGGGTCATTCATATAGTTATGAATAATAATTATGATATACATAGCTTGTCTTCTTTTGAAGTTCTCTCTGGCTTTTGCTGGAAATTAAATGGTAGATAATGTTGGTGGGAATAAAGAGTGGTTACTAGTTAGTTACATATCATATATGTGATAATTGAGCTTCACATGGTACATAGTCTTGGCTCAATCATTGATTTGGTTATATCCATATTTTCTATGATATAACTTTGATCTATCATCAAGATGGACCACAAGTGATTGAATACAAAATTTATTTGTACTTGAATGTTAATGTATCTAAGTTGAAAGAGAGAAAATTAAGAGATTAAGGTTGTGATTTCTTTTAAACCATGTTAAGTTGCCTATTATCTTATTTGTTAATCATTTGTTTAAAACAAATAATATAAAGAGCTAGATCAACTAAAAAAAATTATTGCAGCAATGTTACCAAAAGCTTCATTGATAGTAACCATCTAGAATTATCTTATTTTGAGAATAATAAGCAAATTGGGTCTAAAAAGTAGGGATTGATATTGCAACAAATTTAATAAGAAGCTGAATGCTTGGCTATTGCATGTTCTAGTTCTTCCTTCTTGGCACCAACAACCCTATCCACTGCCTTGCCTTCTTTGAAGAATATGAAGGTTGGCATTGCTTCTACTCCCCATTCCTCAGCAATATCCTAACAAACCAAAGTGTTCTTTAATTTTAATTTGTTTCTATGATTCCGTTACAGTGAAAACTCATGTGCAGTCGTTTTTATATGAAATTGATACTTGAGAACTGCCAAATGATTTAATAAATTTAACTAAATTATCATCTAATGATTTTTAACTATCAAACTTCAGGTGAAGACAACTGTATACAGTCTCCACCTTGTATTATTAATGTGACAC
>NC_029790.2:905214-912670 GCF_000816755.2 Arachis ipaensis | reverse complement strand
TTTCGGTTTAATTACTCTATTGATCCCTATAGTTTCGTAAAATTTTCAATTAGGTCTCTATACTTTTTTTTCTTTTTAATTTGGTCCCTGTACCAAATTTTTTTTTTCAATTAAGTCCCGCTTAGTAGTAATTGGCTTAATTTTATAGGGACCCAACTAAAAAAAAATTGATACAGGGACCTAAATAAAAAGAAAAAAAAAGTGTAAGGACCCAATTAAAAAAAAATTGGTACAAGGACTCAATTAAAAGAAAAAAAGTATAGGAATCTAATTAAAAATTTTGCGAAACTATAGGAGCCAGCAGAGTAAATAAACCAAAATTTTCCTATATGATATGCTTACCCTCATTTCATCTACATCCACCTTGAGAAAGATTACATTGGGTGTCTTCTTAGCAAGATCTGCAAAAACTGGACCAATGAAACGGCATGGACCACACCAAGTAGCTGTGAAATCCACCGCAACCTGTTCAAATAATAAATTAATTATTAAATTTTGAAACCATTTCATTAACTTTATACAAATCTTTCCACCCAAAAAATATTTAAAAAAAAAAATGTTATTAGAAGTTTGTCAAATAAATACCAGCTTCTTGGAATCGGTTCCTAACTTGAGTTGATCCTTCCATGTCTGAAGGCTTTTAACAGGGATGACTTGTCCTTCTGCCATTTCTAATTTTTCTCTTCCAAATAAAAACAATTATTAACTTTTCTCTTTGATGATTCTTCTTTGTTTAGCAACAAACGAAAAATAGGACGTTGAAACAAAAAAACTGGTCACCACTTATTCATGCCTTAGACCCCAATAAATTCGGCAAATGCTTTGCAAATTGCATCTTAATATTTTTAAAAAATATAAGTTAATCATAACTATATCATAATTAACAATTTAACATATCAAGTTTAATACATTGTGGAATTTTTAATCATTAAATATAGTAAAGCTACAAAAATTGGTATACGGCCCAATTTCAAGTCCATATTCATTTTCGCTTTCACGTGGTCATTTGCAAATGTTTTTGATTTGGAAAAAAAAATTAGAGTAGTATTTTAATTCCTAACTTTAGACCAAATTTTAATTTAGTTCTTAATGATTTAAACATTTTAAAAATTTTTAATAAGTTTAATATTATTTTGTAATTAAATTTAATACGAATAATTAATATATTTAAAAATTAATATAATGTTTAATTTTAGTACATAAATAAAATCGACTTACCAATGATTATTAATGTAAAAATTTTTCTATTAATTATTCGAGTCATATTTAATGGTAGAATAACATTAAATTTATTTAAAATTTTTTAAAACTGAAATATGACGTTATTAGGATTTAATTCTAACATTAAAGGCCAAAACATAACTTTATCTTTTTGAAAAAGAAAATGATTTGGCTTTATTAATTAAAAATAAAGATCGATTATAAGTTCTAAGTTTCATTCGAGCAGCTTTTACAATCAACATATCAAAATTAAGCTTACGCTTCTTGTTAATATTTTTTTGTCATATTATTAATGAAAATATTATTAATAAAAATTTATACACCATTATTAAGCATTGGGCCTGAAATGGATTGAGGGATGAAATCCATTGTAAACAAATGGGCCTAGGCCCAATTAAAACAGGAGCGAAACTACACAGCCCAGAGCCCACTACTTGTAGAGGGTAAAAAGGTAAATTGGCTAAGAATTAGAACACAACCTTGTCCCCTTATTCCTCTTTCTTCTACTTTGAACTAGTTTCTGCTGAAAACGGATAATGATAATGGTGTCTCCGATAATTTCCCCTCCTTCATCTTCATCTTCCACACTTCATCTTCATTCCTTCGAATCTACCTTCTTCTTCTCCACTCCCTTACTTCCACAAAGGTATCATTTTACATAATAATTTATTATCTTTAATTTTTTGTTCTTAACGAACACTTGCTCACCATGTGTTTGTTGAAAGGAACATACGATTTCAAAGTAGATGCAATAAGTTTGAGAAGCATAGATGGAAAGATACTGTACGGTGCAGATTTATCAGCTCAAATGCACCTTCAACTTCAACATCAAATTCAAATTCAAATTCAAATTCAATGACGTTGATGAAGGAACCTCACAAGTACTTTGACCAAGTTTTCATTACCGTTCGTGCTGGTGATGGTGGGCATGGAGCTATACTCAATGCCCCCAATACTCAAAGATCACCAACAAAACAAGATCAGAAGAAGGATAAGGACAAGAGTAAGAAAAATAAAGTTCAAATTTTCTATGTGTATATGCATCCAATTTGCTGCTACCTTAGATTTTTTGCTTGTGACTAATTTTTTGACCCAACACATTGGTTTTTTATTCTATCTATTATCATGGGGTCTATTATTTGGGACAATTCATGCCACACAAATGCATCAATTTTGCTCATGTATACGCGTATTGTATGCTAATATACATCGAGATAGGAATTTTTGAACTAAAAGATAGGATTCTTCATTCTGTCTATGATAGTCATATACTGTCTATTATTTGGGATATCATATATAAATATTTTTTATTTAATAATTAATATATATCTCTGTTTACATTTTCATAAGTTGTTGTATTTATGTAATCGTGCAACATAGTTAAGAAGAAAAGCTCCTTGAAGAGGGACTTTGATGGTTCACTCATACTCCCAATGGGTGGACATGGTGGTGATGTGGTTATCTACGCAGATGAGGGAAAGGACACATTGTTGGAATTTCACAACAAGGGAAGGTACAATGCTAAGCGTGGTGGAAATGTTGATGCAATGGGTGTGTTGAGTTCACTGTTGCGTAATGGAATCACGGCCCCAACTTTGCGCATTCCTGTGCCTGTAGGTTTGTAATGCTCTTGTTTCTATTAATATATATGTGTCTGTGTGTTTAAATGTGAGCATGTTTTGTTACAAGACTCTATGGTGTCACTGCTTGGTAAGACATAGATTAGTTGTTGATGATAAGGGTGTTTGTCTTTTGTTTTTGTTTGGATGAAGAGTTCTGTGTCATGTGATTCATGTAGCTGACACTTCGCCTAATGAGTCGAGATTTAGTTCTTGTTGTTGATGACAATGTTTGTGTTTTTGTTTGAATTGACTATTGTCAGTCTTCTATGGTGTTGTATGTGAAGAAACCAAATGTAGTGTTGTAAAGTAATTTGAATAACTAAATCTTATGTCCCTCATTGAGTTCATGAATGTGACAGGTACAGTTGTGAAAAACAAACGAGGGAAGACGTTGGCTGATCTAGCACAACCTGGCGATGAAGTTCTTGTAGCTAGGGGTGGACAAGGAGGGGTAATATGCTTCCTTCTCTTTTCCTCCATTTGAAGGTTTGCTTTCAATGAGAATCATTGCATCAGATGCATTTGATTGATTAATGACTTTAGCTGATTGTTTTCCGAGGTGAGATAGGTTGTACCATGTCAAGCTGATGATGAAATGGAATAATTAGATCAACATAGTTCATATATACATTTAAGTAATTTCATTTTTTTTTTATTTGTGTGGCATAAGAATTTAGTTAGTGATTTATTTATTTTGCAATATCATGGTGCCAACTTTTTGTTTTTCTTCTTCCCTGGAAAATACAGAGAGTTTATTTATGTTGTTTTATTTTACTCTGAATATATATTTCTTTTATCATTCCCTGCCCAGATTAGTTTGTTAGAAGTTCCGCAGCATCAAAAGAAAAGGATGATGACTTTGACAACTAACGTGATGAGGGATGAATCTGATAAGGTGAAGTGTGTTGAGTCTTTTTCTGCACTTGAAGATATTTTTGGTGTTGTATTCCATAGAAAGATATCATTAGCAGCCTCTTATAGTTACACTCTCCTTTACTCTAATTGAATAACTTGTACAATAACAACAAAGCCTTATTCCCCCAGGAGGGGTCAGTTACATGCTTTTAGGGTAAAAAAAAAAATTGAATTGTGGAATACATAATACAATTAATGAGTATATTTTTTATCACCAAAAAAGTATCTAGAAACTACGAATTCTCATATCAGGCTTTATCAAGATTCAAGAAATGAACATGTGTTGGCGATATGAAATTTCTGCCTGATTTGATGCCACTGTGTATTAGCAAGCTGTGTTACTTTCTTACTGTAAGGTAAAACTTGTATTTAACAACTGTTACAGGTATTAGTTCACGGTCAGCCTGGGGAAGAAATTAAATTGGAGTTGATCCTGCGAGTAGTTGCCGATGTTGGTCTAGTTGTGAGTATGCCTCTGTGCACAATGCCCTATTAAATTAGACAATGCTGAGATTGCTAAAAATTAAAATATTGAATTTATCATGATTTAGGCCCAGTTTGGGTAACAGCTTAATTAAGCCCCTTTTAAAAAAATAGCTTAAACAATAAATGACTATATTAAAAGTAGCTTATAAATAAGTTATTTTATGTTTGGGTTTTTAGTTTTCAAAGTGCTTATTTTATAGAATTGTGATAAAAAGTAGTAGTATTATGAGAGAAGTCATTTTTTTAACTTCTCTATAAGCTCCTAAATAACCTTTTAGAAAGTTGCAATTTGGTTTTGAAAATTGCACCAGACATTAATACTACTACTTTGCATAAGTCAAAAGCTCAAAAAAGTTACTTTTGAAGCTTCCTAAACGGGTCCTTAGTATAGTCCAAGCGAAACTTTTCTGGCTCTAGAATAACTTCTTGTTGAAAACTGCTTAAGGTGCAATTCATATTCTCAATGATGAAGTAAATATTGTTTTAGGGACTTCCAAATGCTGGAAAATCGACACTTCTGGCAGCGATTACACTCGCAAAACCTGATATTGCTGACTATCCATTTACAACATTAATGCCAAACCTCGGCCGCCTTGGCGGTGATCCTACCTTAGGGGCAGGGATGTATTCATCTGAAGCTACGTTGGCAGATTTGCCTGGCCTTATAGAAGGAGCTCACTTAGGAAAGGTATTATATATTTCTTTTCCTCTTGAAGTGGCTCCATTGTAATTTTTAAACCATATTGATGCTAAATTTGAAAGCTTTTTATCTTCTAGGGTCTTGGCCGCAATTTTTTGAGGCACCTGAGGCGGACTCGAGTGTTGGTTCATGTTGTTGATGCGGCCGCTGAGAACCCTATAAATGACTACAGAACTGTTAGAGAAGTATGTATCTTGTATTCCGTCATTGATCATATTTATTTATTCAGGATTTTTTTGTTGGTTCAATTGCTTTACCTGTTATTTATTTATTTATGCTCTTAAAGACTCAACTCGAGCAACACTTAGAATGAATTTACTTGAACAATTGCTTTTTATATGCTGACTTGTTTCCTCCTAAAAACATGATTTTCAAAGTCCTATAATATTTTTTATTTATTTAATTATTTAATTAATTAATTTTTTAATAGCTAGCATGATGTGTATATAACGCTGGTTCATATAGTGTGCAGAAGCTTTTCTCGTTATAATGTGTTTCTTTCCCTTTCAGTAGTGTTGCTAAGTTCATGCTCTGTCAATGGTGATTTTGTTTTTGCAGGAGTTGCGCATGTATAATCCCGAGTACCTTGAAAGACCATACATTGTTGTTTTGAATAAGATTGACATATCCGAGGTATATAGTTCTCTCTTCCCACGCTCAATGCATTAAGCTCCATCATTTGGGGTTAAAGGATGAGGGTTGTGTTAGGACTGTGACAACTAACGTAAAACTATGTCAAATCTCTATGCATGGCCACATCACAATGATGTCTTTGGATCTATGCAGGGTTGTGCATGGATAAGATCCAATGGCATATTGGATCCATGTAGCGGACCTTACCTATTGAGAAAATGCTTTGTTAAGTTTTTGGGTTAGGTGAGGTCGCAAGGGTCAATAGTCCTTACTCCTTAGTCTTACTTTTGTGACAGGATTAGCAGTTTCTATGACTAGAACCTGGTTCCACTAGGTTATCAAACTCTCAAATTAACTCATAGAGTAACTCACAGCTATACGAGTTTAGGACCTAAATTCTTGAGTTTGATAACCCTGTGAGACAGTCTTGTGACATGCAAAAATTATGGTGATTAACATGTGTGACAATAATTCCAGGCAAAGGACAGACTTTCATCACTTTCTGAAGAAATTATGAAAATAGGCAACAATAGCACAGCTTCTGAACCGAAACCAAGTCCGGATGAATCATCATCTGATGAAGGTGACCTGCCGGAGAAAGTGCTCGAGGACTATCCACCACCTCTCTCGGTTGTTGGAGTTAGTGTTCTGTAAGTGCTTGACCCGTTGTTTTATATTACTACTGTATTTTACCAGTGTTTTACACAGGAAGTTACACAAAATTCTTTGATCATCATATAATATATGGATATGTTCTGGGAAATTGTTTTTCTTCATTACAAATCACATTTGTAGTAACTTGATAAATATAATTTATATCATGCTGTTCATAGTACCCGGATCTTGTAAGATGAAAATTCGAGTTGTTTCTTGCAGAAAGGGTATCAAGATAAAGGAGATGTTGAAGGAAATAAGGGCTGCTTTAAGGAAGTGCACTGGTTCCAATGAGCCTTCGAGTGTGCCACCGCCGCCTTGAGATATGTGCTATGCTTTTTTAAACGACATTGATGTGGCGGTTCAATGACTGGTCCGGCACAAATTCGGCTTTACCAAAGAACACAGCTCATGCTAAGTTCAAGTTGTTCTTAAGGACCATAATAGTAGTGAGACAATGGAAGCATTGAGTTGAAGAGTCAAAGTTGTTCAACCACATAGTTATTAGCAAGGTTGAGAATTTTGCTCGATGAGTTATATCAAAAAGTTCTATACTTCTATGTAACATATATGATAACTTATGTTTGTAAAATGATAATTATTTTGTCTGTTAGGCTCATATCTAGGTAAATTATTTGGACAAGCATAGCATGTACAGTACTCTTGAATATTTGGACAAATGTCTATTATCACTAATTGTTTGCTCTTAATCGAAATGTTTAACAATAAATATTTTCAAAAAGATGGAATACCCAACCCGACCCTGACAATTATCTTGAAGGGACGAGGTTCTTAATAAAAAAAAAATACCTTTCTCAACCTCTGATTTTTACTTTTATGGGATTGATTAGTCCTTGTATAAAAAAAAGTCAATTTTTTTTTACATAGGGGCTAATCAGTCCCATAAAAATAAAAAAATTGTAAATTTAATTGTAATTAATTCTCTCACTCTATCATTATATATTTGTATTAATCCTTTTTCCATTTGAATAAATATTCCATGAATATGAGGTAACTTTTCATTATCCAAAACCAGCTTCTCTTCCCCCATAAATTCATCTTTTTTATTACCTCTCTCTCATCATTTAATATTTTTTATTCAACATTTATGCTCATTTATTTCACAAGGTAAGAAAAATTTGCTATTTAATTAAGGGTCTTTTTAACATGTATCTTAAAGACATTTTAAAAAAAAAATTATCTATCTTGTCTCTTAATAATACAT
>NC_029790.2:901716-905186 GCF_000816755.2 Arachis ipaensis | reverse complement strand
AGATAATTAGATTTTGAATTGTACGCTGTCTAAAGTGTTTCATAGCAGTATATACAGACAAATAAAGAAGCCAAGTGTGCATAAGAGAAATAAACAGTGAGGGTCATAGTTGACACGAAAGATTGCTTCAACATGACGAGTAGAAATCGAACGTCACCATATTATTAATTAAGGGATATGAATTCAATGTATTCATTTGTATATGTATATACGTGTGTATTAGTATAGTATTTCATAGATTATAAATAATACATACAGTAGAATAAAAGAAAACTATGAATAAGATAAATATCAATTTTTAATTACTCTAGAAAAACTTTGTATAAGAATCCTTTATTATCCTTATTGTAAATATGTTTGGCTAGGGGATGAAAATTAGTAAAAAGTTTTATGGGTTAAATTTTATGTATATTTTTACACATAAATCTTAACTATAAAATTGTCATTCCGATTCTTTTTGCGACTTGACTAGGAAGTAAATTAGTATATCATAAAATTACTTCTTAAAAAAATTTAAATTAATAAAAAGAGATAATTATATTTTTAATTAGTCTTTTTATACAAAAGTCGTTGAATTTGTGTAAATTATTTTGCATAAGTTTTTTTTTATCTTATGTAATTTTTTTTCTCTTTTAAAAATAACAAGGATCAAACTCTAGACTTTCAGTTATAAAAGATCTAATATTATATTATAAAATTATTTTCATTAAAAATTTAAACGGATAAAAAGAGACATATAAATTAATTATGGATAAATTACATGTATATTTTTATACGTCAAAATTCTTTTTAAAAAATCAATCATATTACATAAGCATAAAAAATTAACTACTATTATATATTTCATACAAGAATATAGATTGATTTGATAAAAAATAAAAAAATTCTTACAAGAATACATATAGAAATTAAAAAATACAACAATAATTACTGGCTGATTTTACGGTGTAAACAATCTATCTTTGTTGACCATTTACACTGGATATTAATATCAATAAAATCCTCCCTATTCTTTTCCCCCAAATATAAATAGCACCTATTACTACCTTTGTTCTCTCCTCAAGTCATATTAGAACTATATCTATTACTAGTTTACTACTCAAATTTGTGAACTAATCTCCAAAATTTAATTTCTTGCTACAATGATCAAAGCAAAGATGATGGGAACTGATCAGGAGGGAAAGCAATTGATGAGGAAGCAAGCACAAACCAATTCAAGAAAGGGTTGTATGAGGGGAAAAGGAGGCCCTCAGAATGCAACATGCACCTACAAAGGTGTAAGGCAAAGGATTTGGGGCAAATGGGTTGCCGAGATACGCGAACCACGTCGTGGTTCGCGTATCTGGCTTGGGACGTTCAATACGTCCCATGAAGCCGCCTTGGCCTACGATGCTGCGGCGCGTAAGCTTTACGGCCATGATGCTAAGCTCAATCTCCCAGACCTTCAACCCTCTATTTCCACAACTCAGGTAAAAAGTTAGTTTTGTTCATACTTCATAACCTAACCACATTCTTGGTAATATTAAAGAAACAAAAAAATTAGCAAAAATTTATCTTATTTATTATTTATTAATTATTATAATAATTAATAAATACTAAATAAGACAAATTCTAACTGATTTTGAATAATAATTTTTTGTTACTAAACATTTTTGTTCTTGAAATGATATTACACCTTAAATTTTAGAAATTAAATGATGGTTGGAAGAAACAATGGTCATAAAGACAAAAGAGGTCATCGATCAATTCATTTATTCTTCAGAAATCATTTGATTCCATTCATGCATGCATGTTTATCATAGAGAAATATTTAGATGTTTGGAGAATTGGAGAATAAATCAATGTTCTGATCTTACTCTAATTAATTAACTATCTTTTATATCAGTATTATAGGTTGATTATTATTTTTAATTTAAATTTTAAAAATATTAATAAAATATAAATTATTTTTAAACTGTTAAAATAAATAATACAGAATAAGAGTACTCGTTTGTTCTCAAAATACAAAATAATTTTTTTATTACATACTATGTGCAAAATTTTTCGTTCATTATATTCATACATAAGAAGTTTAGATTTAATTATTTCTATTGACTCAATTAAAGTATATATTGTGTTGAAAAATATTTAATAACAAACAAAATTAGTCAAAAACGATTAAAATTTGTGTTATTTAACCTTCATTATTACTTGTTGCATGTCTTCCCATTAATTACTTACTGATATATACCAATCTTTATATAATTTTAAATTTTTAATTTCAGTTTAATAATTCCAATATACTTTCTTCGGTATTAATTGATTGTCTACTTTCAAGTTTTCACATTAATTAGTAAAATCATTGGAAGTTATTGAAGTTGTAAAAGAAAAAATATATTTTAGGACATTATTCATAAAGTAATTAATAATAAAGTAAATATTTAGGTTATTAAATAAGTGTATATATTATTTATACATTAAAATTAATCACTAAAATTAACTATTATATATGTATATATAAATATATGTATTATTTAACTCATATTTAATATGTATTTTATATTAATAAAAATTCAGGTACAGTTAATTTCATATGAAGTTAATTATTGAGAGTTATTAGATGACAATTTAGTCGAATCTATCAAATTATTTAACGATTTTCAATTGTCAATTTCACATAAAATTAACTGCACATGCATTTTTACCTTTTATTTTAACATATATTTTATACTAGTAGCAAAATTTTGTGGCTGAATTTAGTGTAATATTATCCAACACAAACAGTATATTATCTAGTAACTTTTTTTTTTAGTAATGCTAGCTAGACAAAAAAAAACAGCCAGAACTTGCCTTATTTAGCATTAATTAATTGTCGCAACAATTAATGAATGCTAAATAAGGCAAATTATGGCTAATTTTGTCTGATTTTCTTTAGTTACCAAATATTTCTATATTTTTTTTTTTTTTTATCTAACAGGATATTCAAAGAGACAACCTTCTTCAACAACAATCTCACATGATGATTAATCAGCACAACATTGGCACCTCTTTCAACAACAACAACAATCACCTCAAACCTTTGGTGCCCATGGCTGATGAGGTTGGTGTTACACCAATTTACACCAATGAAGCCATTATGTCTCTTCCCTTAAGAGATGATATCAACAACATCAATAACTTCAACACCAAGCCTATAATTTTGGAAAGCTTCCAAAACCCAACAAAGCCTATGGACAATAATATTATCAATAATAATAATAATGTAGAGAAGCCAAGTTCCTCATTTTCTGAGCCTGATTTTTATGATGATTCTATTTGGACAGAAGCTGCTGCATCTTTGAACTTTCCTATGCTTTCAGATGCTAATAATGGTTTTTATGAAGCTGGGGATATGGCTTGGATATGCAAGGTTGATGATGGTGAATAAATGTAATCATCATTATTTATATATTTAATAGTTTAAATTTTTGGATTTTATTATATAGTATTAT
>NC_029790.2:890505-901615 GCF_000816755.2 Arachis ipaensis | reverse complement strand
ACTATTATTATATTTAATATTATTTAAATATTTTAATAATAACTAAAAAATATAAAATAAGATAAATTGTAACTAAGAAAGGTAAAATATGATAATTTCTGAATTGTTTTAGACTGATTTTTTATTGTGATCCGAATATTGTTATATTAAATTACACTTTTTGGTTAAATTTGTAATAATTTCATGTTATCCAAATTAATTATTTCCTTGTTAGTTTTTCTCTCTTAATTACTGATTTTCTTTTTATGACTCTTTCCATCTTAAACAATATTATTTATTATTATCGAAGTTCGGATTTAAAAGTAAACATGGCAGTTAAAAGTTCGAATTGTGGCGGTTTTTTGGCCGTCGCTAAACATACAGCAACGGTTGAGTGATCGCTGAAATTAAAGGCGCTGGTAAATCTTTAGTTTTTTTTTTCGTTGGAATAACCGCTACCAAACATGGTAGCGACGAAAATGTTCTGCGACGGTTAGGAACCGCTGCTGATTTCCAGGACTGATTTGAGATTCTTTTCGCAACGGTTATCATTTATTTTAGTTAAAAAAATTGGATTTTGCAGCATTCGATAATAACCGCCGCTAAAAGTAATTTTTTTTCCATTTAAATAGTTTATTTGAATTGAAGGTAAAAGAATAGATTTCTAATACAGAAATTTCATTGTTTATAAATAGCGTATTTTACAAAAAAAAACCATGAACTATATCTGCTATTATGTAGGCGCGCTTCAGAAATTAAACAACCATGTTATTGAGTTGGATATTGCATCACAGGAGGAAATGAAGTATATAAAAGTGTACATTACATATCTTCTTTCTAAGAGATATGCCCAAAGTATTAATAAGGGAGATGGTAATTGTTGTTTATTTTTGTTTTGTTCTAAAAATTTCTTGTGATATTAACATACCATGTTTTTACTAAATTAATATCTGACGAATTAGGAGTTTAGAATTTCTTTTCAGTAGCCTTATATTGTTGTATGATGTTGATATTTTTAATGTTACCTGAATATTCAGGCGAAGTAGTTAATGACAGTCTAGATGGGACAAAGACTGATTTAGAAGAAAATTTAGATGAAATCTTCTCTGTTAAAATTGACATCTCCATGCAGTCTGATTTTAAAAGGGTTCCGGAAGAAGACAATGAAACTTTGGATGATCAGCAAATACAAGATCATGTACATGTTACAAATAGGGGCTTCGATTTAAACAAAATGCCATGGTTTGGAGATGAAATATCAGATTCTGTAACACGTGAAAGCCATAGATTCATGACAGAGTATTTTTGCCCAGGTCAATACGATGTTGAAGAAAAATTTTGACCTTGTATTTTATCGATTCCCCTTAGTTTAATGGTTTTTGTTGCAGTATTACATATGTGACTACTTTTTGAAATTCAAGATTCATGTTGAATAAGGTATATTTTCAAAGAAGCCTTAGTTTAATTTATGCTCGATTAAAATTAGCATTAACTGATACATTTCTTACATATTTCTTTTACATTTATGCTTGAATGCAAACTTATAAAATCTTATAGTAAACGGAAAAATCTAATTTGTAAATATGTTCTCATGATTGAAAATTTTCTATATTTTTAAAGTGATTAATTTTTTTATATACAACAAATCCAAAAATAGTGTTACGGTTTAGGTAACAGTGACTCAAGTATATTGCTCAAAATTAACTAATTAGAATATATCGAAAATTAAAAGACGGACAAACTCAATTTATTTACCAATAAAAAATTTCTATATTTGTGAAAGACAATATTTTTGTGTAATAACATTGTTGAAACTAGTGAGAACTAAAGTAGTTTATGTTATGTTGATTTTTAAAAATAGACTATATCCAAATATGAGAGTGAGGAATTAAGTAAATTTGACAGCAGTTGGAATAAAACTGCCGCTAAAAATAAATTCTGGCTCAACAATTATTTCTTGCATTTTGTTATATTTAGCAGCGGTTAAACATAACTGCCGCTAAATTTGAAACGAATAGCAACTCCACGACTAACTGTTGTATTAACCACCGCTATTTTTCATCTAGTAGTAAATTTCTACAACTGCCACTAAACTGCCGTCGTTATCTGCCGAGATTGTTATAGTGTTATACAATATTTTCATATGAAGTTTTGTTTACAAAAGATTTTTCTTTTTTTTATTATTTACGTTAGTTAATGAAAAACATACATACGTTTTGTCACAGAAACAAACAAATAAATAAATTATTGATATTAATTGGATTATAATATAAAAGGGAAAACAAAAAAATAGTATATGATTAAGTGGCATTACTATAAGATAGTAATAGAAAGAAAATATTAAATAATTAATGTGAATAACATAAAATTACAAATTTAACCAAAAGGCATAATTTCATATTAGAAAAGAATATAATTTTTATAACTAAATCACAACTAAAAAATGGATTAATACAGACAGATTTATAGATAGATTTAGTCTTTATTATAGACGGATTTTTGGTTACCGACGGATTTTGTCCCTCTGTAAAAGTCTCATCGGAAATTATTTACCGACGAATTTTTTTCCGTCGGAAAATTACTGACGGATTTTTACCAGTTACCGACAGATTTTCCCTCTATAAATTCTCCATCCATTTCCCGAAGACGACGAACTTTCCGACGGATTTTCCGTCTGTAATTACAAACGGATTTTTCGACGAATTTTCCGTCTGTAATTACCGACGGATTTTCAGACGGATTTTTCGTCTGTAATTACAGACAAATTTTCTGACAGATTTTTTGTCTGTAATTTGAACCTTGGAAAATCATCTCACATTCTGATTACAGACAGAAAATCCGTCTGTAAATCCATCAGTAAGGTAAAATAGAATTTTTTATTTTTCCAATTACAAAATAAACTTATTTTCATACAAAATAAATATAAATTTAATACAAATTTTTATCTAATTTGTATTCAAATATTTATAATATTTCAAAAAATAAACAAATTCATCGTATTATCAAACTAAAAGAAAAGTACTATAAACAAGCAAGTCAATATAATTCAAAACATAAACAAAGTGTATTGATCATCAACTATAATTCCTAGTATATTGTTCAACCATACTAAAACTATCAGCTATAGTCTTCAGTGTCATCTTCATCCTCATCATCATCATAGTCCTCATCCGAAGACATTGAGGGTGGCGGTGGTAGTGGAACTGCACTAGAACTACTTGACGCTCTAACCTTCTCATAATAGCTAACATAAGCCTCATTCCATCTCTTCTGTTTCAGCTTTTCCTTCTTGGCCTTTCCAATTGCCCGTTCCAACTTTTCTAACTTCTTTTGAGTCTTTTCCATATGAGCCAAGCGTGTATCTAACAACTTACTAATACGCTCATCTGTTTGTTGAGTAACACGCTGAAAAAGCTCTTCATTGAGATTATGAATTTGTTCTCGCAAATCAGGAACAGAATTTTGATTTCTATGTACTCTTCCAGATACAGAATTAGCAGAAGTGGTTCCAGACTTGATAGAGCTATAAAATAATGACCATTTTCCATAAACTCAATTCTTCTTTTTCTCACCACACATTTCCTCTTAAATCAAGTCTTCATCAATTGGTGATAGCTCCATTCCCTGTGCTTGAGCCTCGGCATGTTGAGCCTGAACTTCTGCCAACTTTTTTATAAACTTCTCCTGTTGCACAATGATTATATCAATTATATAAATCAAGTTTCAAACAATATAGTACACAATATATAGCATACTTTTAATAACTACATATTCAATAGGTGAAGTTGATTAGCTCTAATGTCTTGCATCTCCATAATACTTTCTAATACTCTTCCTAATTTTTATTCGGTCATTTTGTTTTTAAGTAACAAATCTGTATATTTGAAATAATCATCCATCATAAATGAATAATCTAAGTGACATACATCTTATTTTATTTGTGTATATTTAATTATTTATGCACATTTATAAGGCCATAATGGGATTAATGGCCTTGATATAATGATAAACCATATTACATGAAGTACAGTGCTTGTTCCTCCAGTTTTCATACTCTAGACAAATTATTATAACCATCTTCATAAGTACATGATTGTGCATTATGTCCAATATTGAGACTCCAAATATAATTCTTGATGACCAAAATCACAAAGATGAACATTACAGTAGGGATGCAATAGATTCCAACCAACCCCAAATGCAATGTTAATGTCCCAGCACCAGTTTTCCACCGTCCACCATATCCAACTAATGCAACAAGTAAATGCAGTACATTCCAACTGATACAACAAGTAATGCAGTACATTCCAAAATCAGTGATGGCAGAAAGCTCTAGTAATGACACTTTCCCTCATGACTGCAGCGGGAAGAAACGGAAAATAATTTTGCAAATGTTTGAATGCAAAGTAACTGGGCTATCTTGCAAGTAAAGTAGCAGATCATCAATGACCAAAGGGAGAAAAATTAAGTATCAGAACATGTGGGACATTGCAATTTTAGCTTCAGACAACAAAATTGTAAATATTTTAACTCAAATATATACATGCATGTGTGTATATAAATATTCAAGTGGCAACATGTACATTAATTTAACATTTATGCTATATCTCACATGAGTGTCTTGTGAGTGCTTGTCCACCCATTTAGACTTGTCACTTTTAAGTGTGTGGGTTTCTTTGAAGACCTCCTTGTGGGTTGGTGTACGGTCCAACTGCTTCTTCTGTTCCACATAAAACACAAAATAAGAAAAAATTTACATAAATATATGTCTATTAAATAAGATCTAAAGCCACTTAAATTATGTTACCATCCTCTCTATAGTTGAGCTCAATGGTATAGAACCACCGCAATGGACAGAACCACCTAAGAGTAACGCTCGATTCTCCCTTGCTTTTTTCCTTATATTTTTTCATTTCTCATCTGTTTTCAGTACCTTTCCAGCACCTTTTTGTAAGCAGGAATTAGCCATTCGTGGGTTGTATCCACACCCTCACGGATATCTGACATCATTTGGCTAAATTGCTTACTTGTCCTATACTTGAAGCAGAAACTCAGAGAAAATCAGTGATCTCAAGATAAAAGTGGAAGCCACGATGAATGAATCTCACCTCAACTAAACTGAATAGATGGTTGCAAAAGTTGTGAGAGTAAGATTGATAAAGTGAGCTCGGAGAGTGTGAGACAGAGTGAGCTCGCGATGAGAGTTTGAGACAGAGTTACCTAAAATCAGAGAAGAGAAGGGACAACAGCAAAAAACGGCGAGGAGCAGTGAATCAGAAACAACGCACGGCGAGGAGGGGAGGAACCCTTCCCGATGGCAATGCCACGAGCTCAACTCAAAACTTCGTTCAATGGCGAGGAGAGGAGGAACGATGCGAAGAGGGCCGAGTAGAGCTTCCCCAGATGACGAAGGCACCCACGGTCTGTCCCCGCTGGCGGCGACAGCACCTTCTACCGGAGGAGAAGAGTTTGACGACAACTTTGAAGAGGGATGAGGGTGAAAATGAGTTCATAGGTTAGGAGTGTGAATGGAGCTCGATAGGGTGGTGATAAAATTAGGGTTAGCTCAATATTTCCGACGAAAAATTTAAATTACAGACGAATTTTCCGTCTGTAATAATTTAATAAAATGCAGCCTTTTGTCTATTTAATTATCCGTCTGTAATCATTTTTCACAAAAAAAAATTAAGTTTACCGACAGAATTATCGACAGATTCTGTTTTCTGTCTGTAATTTATGCTAATTCATTTTTTTTTCCGACAAAATTTTTTTCTGAAATTCCATCTGTATTTCCGTGGGATAAAATCCGTCGAAAATATCCGTCTATAATAATTAGTTTTCTAGTAGTGAATCAAAATATGTATATTACTAGACAACTCATAAATTTGTATAGTCAGCAAAATTCTATATAGTGAAGGCGTAACCTTCAATTCGCATAAAGTTTAATTTTTCTTCATCATCCTTAGTAAATATATATGGCATTTTGGATGAAAACAACTACTCTAAATCAATGCTCTCCAAATTTTAGTGCATGAAGCCAGGATCATTTTGACTTCATTATTTAATATTAAATTACTTCTCCTAAAAATATGAATAATATAAATGAAGTTGGCTAATGAGCATGACGACCTCTTACCCAGAATTAATTAATAACATTATTATATATTTAAGAATTAAGAGCAAATATCGCATATTTGTTAAGTGAAGTACCTATTTGTCATTAGATTTTTTTTTTGGGACAACATTTGTCATTAGATTTGAAAATTACATGTCTATTTCTCTGAGCCCAATTAGGAGTTCAAGGCTTAATTCATAAGCCCAAATTGTTATGAATGACTCCGATCCCTGCCCAATTTACCTGGTTGAAAAACTTGCATCAACGGCCTTTTTTTAATGTCACTTTTTTTTAATTTATTATTAAAAATATTATACTTTTTTATTAATTATTCAGATAACACTCTTTTATTGCAATGATAATTGACTTGATATTTTATTTTTAAGAGAAAATGACAAATAGGTCCTGACCTTTTGTCCTGCGGACATTTTCGTCTCTGACCATTGAAAAATACTTTTAAGTCCTTGACCTTCACAAAACTTAGACGAATCAGTCCCTGACGAAGGCATTTGGACGGATCAGTCCCTGATGAAGGCATTTGGACGGAGGGACTGATCCGTCCAAGTTTTGTGAAGGTCAGAGACTTAAAAGTATTTTTCAATGGTTAGGGACAAAAATGTCCGCGGGACAAAAGGTTAGAGACCTATTTGTCTTTTTCTTTATTTTTTAATTATACTTGTTTCTAATGATATAAAAACGGTAATATTTAAATAATTAATTTTAAAATAGTGATATTTTTTTTGAAAGAAAAGAGAGCTCAACACATTTAGTGGAGCATACAAGAACTAAAAGGACAGTTTTGCAACTCCAATATTATCTTTGGCATAGCCATCAACAACATGGGTTACCTTTTGCACCACTCTCTATAATAACAAAATGTCTTAACAACACAATCCACCACTGTCGCTGCTTTATTTTGAAAGATCACATCATTCCTACATAACCAGATGTTCCATATAACTGAGAAGAAATCCACTAGTCATGTTTTTCGCACATCTTTTCTCAAATTTATCGTCCTCCAGCTCTCAAAATGTTCTTTTATGGAACCTAGGGAGCTCCAAGCAAGACCCACATGACTTATCCATGCGCACCACACCTGCCAAGCAAATTCACACGTAACAAACAGATGTTGGACAGTTTCAATTTCCTTACTACACATAACACATATGTTATCACTTTGTTCAATGATGCCTAATTTGCTCAAGCGATCTTTTGTATTCACTCGGCCTACAAGTGCAAACCAAGTAAACAACTCTACCCGCGGTGGAACAATTTCTTTCCATATTCCATTTGTGAACTTATAGTTGAGTACATCATCCGTCAATGTCTGTACCTGCAAAGCCTGCACAAAAGAGTTGGTAGTATAAACGCCTTCCTTATCAAATTTCCACACCACTCTATCTTGTGTGTCTGCTAGCAGTCTCACAGCTTGCAAGGTCTCAAGCATTTGGTTCAAGCTGTCGGTCTCCCATTGTCGGAGTTTCCTTCTCCAATGGAAATTCCAAACCCACTCTATCCCATTCCAAAATCCACACTCCCCAATCACGGATCCCTTATTATCTGAAATCAAGTAGAGTCTTGAAAATGAGTCATTCAACTTCCCCGACTGTAGCCATGTATCTTCCCAAAATCTGGTTAGTCTGCCATCGCCTACTTCCATAGCCAACCCGTCAATCATCTTCTGTCTTACATGTTGCTCCTTGATTTGCAAGTTACAAATATCCCTCTACGGACCCCCTTTTGCTGGTATAACTTGAGTAGACAATAGCTGCCCCAGGGTTTAGATTATTGCATGAGCACACAACCTTTTTCCATAGAGGACACTCTTCTTTAGAGAATCTCCACCACCATTTAAACAACAATGCGGTGTTATGAATCATCGCATCTCCCACACCTAGTCCCCCTAGTTTCTTTGGTGCCTGTATCATCTCCCATTTTACAAGAGTCAATCCAGGTCGTTCGTCGTCCTTCCCCCAAAAGAATCTTCTTTGCAATGAGATTTTTTTTTGGCCACCGTAACTGGCATTTTATACAAGCTCAAATAGTACGTAGGCAGACTATCCAGCTTTCCGGCTTTGCTTAGTACCTTTGCTTTCCACAAACTTAGTTTTTCCTCCACCTTATCTATTACTGGCTTCCACGTTTTTACCAGCCTGGGGTTCGCACCTAGATTAATTCCCAAATATTTTACTGGTAGATTTGCCGCCTGACATCCTAACAACCTGCACATTTGATTGGCCCACTCCTGACTGCAATTTACTGGTATCAAACTAGACTTGTCGAAGTTGATACTCAATTCCGACATGACCTCAAAACACCTCAGAAATCTCTTGTAGTTTCTGACTGTCTCTTCCTCTGGTGGGCAGAACAAGATGGTATCATCAGCAAACTGGAGGTGAGATAGTTCTACATTGTCCCTGCCTACTAATAGAGGAGCTATCCTTCTGTTTCTTACCGCCTCACTTATCATCCTGTTCAGCACATCTACAACGAGGACGAAAAGAAAAGGTGATAACGGGTCGCCTTGTCGAAGCTCTCTTTCCATCTTGAACGGCTTGGAAGGAGCCCCATTAACCATCACAGATATAGAAGCTGATCTAATGCACTCTGTAATCCATGCCCTCCATCTTCTACCGAACCTCATCTTTTCTAGCACAATGTCAACAAAATTCCATTTGACTCTATCATAGGCTTTCTGGAAATCCAATTTGATGATAGCTGATGCCTTCTTCTTCATTTTTAGTGATATTTTAATAATAAATTATAAAAAATGTTACAATGTTCGGTCTTTTTTTTTTTTTTAAAGTTAGATAATTTCATTCATGAAAGCAAAGAAATATAGGCGTTTATATATGAAATAAACAAAAGAAACGAAAGACTCCTAACGCTTTACTATAGATGTAACATCATATAATAATCTAATAAAAGAGTAAAGTGTTCATCAATTAGAAATTGGGAATTTGTTGAAACTCCTTCTGCAGCTTCAAAGTCGACGCCATTATCTATTCCACACTAGTTGATACGTTATCATTAAAGATGAACCTGTTCCTAACTTTTCATAAGAATCAGCTCAAAATTACCATCATCATTTTTTTAGAGGAGCTATTGAATTGGATACGTAAGACTCTTATCCTCAAGTTCTATTCAACATAAAAATCAAAGTCTTCAGTGCCCTTTTTAGCAGCTGGTAAATCCATTTTTAAACAAATTTTTATTAATTTTTCACAATAAAAAATACAATAATTAATTGTTTTTGAAAATTATAAAGTTGAAACTACAATATTCAGCTTGCATAATAAATCTCATAACAAAATTATGACTAATTAAAGAATGTAACCTTTTGTGCATGGCAACGATGATCCGAGTCAAAAATCAATCCACAAGATTGTCAAAGGAACAAATACAGAAACAATATTCTCATAATTAAGTAAGAAATAATTAAAGTGATTCCGCCTCGCCTCAAGAATGCACCATAACTATTATTATGCTCACCATGGTAAATCTTTTTGTATGGTTTTATCTTAGTAATTTAAATTTAAACATTTTAATATATATGAACAAGAACATAATCAATATTTTTAAGATTCTTCCCTAACAGTTTTATCACCTATTTCAAGTTTGCATACAGCTAGTAAAGCAAAAGATAAAAATATGCCATTATTGGGTTTCACCAGAAAAGAAAAAGCACCAATTAAATATCATCCCAATAAAGTAGATTTTCCTTCAAAAAATAACCAGATGTAAGTTTAATGTTAACATTGTTAATTGTTTCTCACAGTATTTTTTAACTTGGCAAACTAATCTGTTATAGATCTGACTTTTATTAAAAAATTTATGTTTAATTACTTTATTGATTCCTATAGTTTCGCAAAATTTTCAATTAGGTCTCTATACTTTTTTTCTTTTAATTGAATCATTGCACCAATTTTTTTTTTTTAATTAGGTCCCTACACTTTTTTTTTCTTTTATTTAGGTCACTATACCAATTCTTTTTTTTTTAGTTAGATCTCTATAAAATTAAGGTAATTACTACTAAGAAGGATTTAATTGAAAAAAAAAATTAGTGAAGGGACCCAATTAAAAAGAAAAAAAAGTATAAGGACCTAATTAAAAATTTCACGAAACTATAAGAACCAACAGAGTAATTAAACCAAAAATTTATCGTTAACTAATGAATTGTTGCATGTATTAACGAAATTCGGACATTAATACTTACTTAAGAGAATAAATGAATTAACTAGTTACTTATAAAATTTGGTGAGCTTAATATTTTGATACATGGCATTTATAATGAGTGCAATTTTCTATTTTAGATACAATTTTGAAATTTTGGGAGGAAATTTAAATCGGAAAAAAAAAACATCACAAAAAAGCGATATCTTATAGTGACGATTTAGCTTATTAATAACTATAATTTTTATAATAATAAGTACTTAATCCAACAACAAAAAAATTAACTTGAGATACATGATGATGGGTATCCTAATGATTTATATCGGCCTTTAATGATATGATCATGGGAACTTTAATTATTAGCTGAATATACTTGAATTTTTCACCTAGAACTTTGTCAACTTGTCATTGTCTTTACAAATATTTAATTAATATATAGACAAATATTAATATTGGATTGTATCCCCTTGGAATTATATATATTGGTCCTTATTTCCTTGCCATTTAGCTCATTGTTAGCGTTTATATTAATGTCTTCTTGTAGGTAGTAATAACTACTAGCAAAACACAATACAAAGTTGATCACTATCTAGCTTTAATTAGAGCGATAAATATTATTGTCTCTTATCTTTGATACTTTCTTATGTGTCTAATTAATCAAAATTTAGCACATGCACACAAGTGTAGCATATCTTACTAAAATATGAAAGAACAATTATTATAGGTGAAAAACTATCAAGAAGTATTAACATAAGGTTTTATATAATTTATTCACAGAAACTATACTTAATTAATCAACATATTTAATTTAATTTACTTTATTTCTAAAAACCTATTTTGATC
>NC_029790.2:883769-890473 GCF_000816755.2 Arachis ipaensis | reverse complement strand
AAAGTATATATAATAATTAGATATGTGTGAAGGATAATAAAAACGAATTAATCCTCTAGAGTTCATGCGGTTACATATGGTCGGCCATTTCTAAAGCACACACTTATAATTTCTAGCATTTTCTTTTTCTTACTTGCATCACATTTCCAACACTCTATACTGCTTTGGTTATATGTGCTAGATTTTGCCCCATTATGGAATCCAGGCAGTGATCATGAATAATTAAACTAAAAGTTATATTATGTACTTATTATAATATAATTATAAGAAAATGATCATATGTATATTATAAAACAATAAACAATTTATTTCCTTAATCAAACCGTAAAGTAACATTTTTTATAAAAAAGCCATATGGGATTTTCAGGCTCGATGGCCCCACTTCAAGTGACATGCTCCATTACAACAATAATCATCCCCATAAAATATACTTCTAAATGATAACCTACTAACAAAACATTATAATATTTAAATTAACCAAAAAAAGGAAAATAAAATAAAACAAAAACCAAAATGGAGAAGAAAGATGAAAAAAAAAAAAAAAAAAAAAAAAAAAAAAACACAAAACACACACAAACTTCTTGACATAATTAAGGTGCTAGCTAGTAGCATCTTCTTCTTCTTCTTAGGTTCCAAGAAAATGATGTGGTTTAATTGATGAAGAGATTAGGGTTTTGTTGATGAAGTTAATTAAACATGATTGTCAGTTGATGAAGGGAGGATTAGTGGCTGAGTGAGTGATGATGCTTTGGCATGACTTGAAGCCCTAATAATGCCATGATCTCCATTAATATTATTTGATGCAATTGCAAGTTGTGCAATCCTCTTCTCTTCACTTTTACCCCACAAAACTAGGTAGAGTCCAACCACAATTAGCACTGCCCCAATGATCCTATATATATCAAAATTATTCACAATCTTAATTAGATGATATCATCATTTAAATATTTAAAGATCAAAATGGAAATGAAGACGAAGAGAGAAATGTATCTATAAATAATTGGAAAAATTTTAAGTGTACCGAAAATATCAGTGTTCTAATTGTTTTAACCGTTGATTTTAATTAATATATATTATATATATTTTTTATAATTCAGATCAACAGTTAAAATAACTGGATCACTGGTGTTCCCGATATACTTGAAATTTTTCTTAAATAATTAAATGTTTACTGATTCTATTGGTCCCTATAGTTTTATTAAATTTGTAATTAGATTTTTATTTTTTTTTTCAATTAGGTTCTTACACTACTTTTTATTTGATAATTAGGTCTTTTCTAATATAATAAACATTAGAATTAATTGAATATTTTTTCAGAAATTGAAGTTATTCATAATTAAAAACCTAATTAGATCTTTGGTCGCATGTATTTTAAAAAAAAAAATATTCTGTTAATTTTAATGTTTTTAACATGAAAATAACCTAATTACAAAATTAAAAGTAGTGTAGAAATCTAACTAAAAAATATAGAAACCTAATTAAAAATTTAGTAAAATTACAGAGACTAAAAGAGTAACTAAAGCATAATAAAATTAAAAGAGAGTAATTAATTAAAGAGTTGAGAATTACCCTCCCAAGTAAAACTCTTCTCCAAGAGCAAAGGAAGCCATGATTGCAACAACAAAAGTCTGAACAGGTTGATACACAGCAACGAACACAGGGCCCCCTCTATCAATGCACCATATTTGTACAGCGAATGCAATTCCTGATGCCACCACTCCCTGTTATATAAATTAATTAAGCTATTAATAATTTTAATTATTTATTTATTTATTTTTATCTAACTGTTTACATTTTTGGAATAAATTATTTCATGGCAAGAAGAACCAAAAACTGAAAAGATTATAGAAATTAACTAAAATCAACAAATAGATATTTTATAAAAATTAAAATTTAATGACAAAAATTAAAAGTTCCAATGTTATTAATAGAGTGAATAGTGTAAATACATTGTACACAGAATTATCAATCATACATATACGTAACTAATTTTTAAATTTATTATTTAAAAATTATGGTCGAAACTATTTCATTTTATAAATTTAATTTTGATACATTTGTAGTGTAAAATAATTTTATACGTACATTTAATTACAGTACTTTTTATATTAATAGCGTGAAGAAAGACGAATATTATGTAAAACGTTATACAGTGCATCAAAAATAATTAAAAGGGTAAAGTATACTTTTTGTCCCTAAAGTTTGACAAAAGTTTCAAAAATAACCCTAAGTTTTATTTTGTTTCAATTTTATCCCAAAAATTTTCGATTTGCATCAAATATACCCCTGACGGCTAATTTTTTAAAAAGTTTAAGACCAATTCAATAACAATTTCATAAGAACAACCCTCAATACAAGCAAATCAAGCATAATTTCTATGCATCATTGTTAAATTAATCTTAAATTTTTTGAAAATTTAGCCGTCGAGGGTATACTTGATGCAAATCGAAAACTTTTGGGACAAAATTGAAACAAAATAAAATTTAGGAGTATTTTTGAAACATTTGCCAAATTTTAGGGACAAAAAATATACTTTACCCTAATTAAAAAAAATATTATATTATACCGCATATAGAATAGTGAAGGCTTCAGCACCAGAATGGAAAAGCCAAGCTTGATAATCTCTTTCAAAAATGAGAGCAATGAGAATGAATTGCAATAATCCAAAGAAGCAAGTGTATGAAGTGACAGAGAGCCTTGCAGGGTATTTCTTAAGAACAGGTGCTTGCAACACAAGCCAACCAGACCATGACAAACAATGTCCAATTAGGTAAATGCACCCTAGGGTCCAGTTTTTGCCCTCATCAACTGGATCCATTAATGTTGATCTTGTTGTTAATAATAATGTTGTTGATGGTTTTGGAGAGTATATTGTTGGACCCTTGTAGAGTGTGATCACTGTTGCACCAATTACACATAGGATTGTTCCAACTACTTTCGATATTCCATCTTTTCTGTTTAGTCTCACTTGTTCAATCCTGAAATTATAACGAAAATAATTTGGTAACCAAAATAAATTAGTCAAAAACAGTCATAATTTACCTTAATGAATGTTAAATAAGACAAGTTCTTGCTGATTTTTTTTTGTCTTTCTAACATTAGGGGTGAGAACAGGTCAGTTTGGTTCGGGTTTATAGTAAAATTAGAACCGAATCGATCAAAATATAATTAGTTTGGTTTGATTTGGATTTACATTTTTTTGTATATATATCCGAACTAAACCAAACCGATTAAGAACGGATTGGTTCGGTTCGGGTAATTGGGTACCCGATGACTTTGAAATTCATTAAAAAAAAATCAAATTTTTATCTTAAAAATTTAATAAGTATAATAAATATGTAACATCAATAGAAATAATCCAAACATGTTAAACACCAAATACATTAAAAACTAAACTCATTAAAATCCAAACATATTAATAATGAATAATCATTGTCTAATGGAAAATCCATATATATTTTTATTGTTTTTATTTAATTAATATATGATCGAGTTCGTGGGTTGGTTCGGGTTCCACACCCTCAAAACCGATACCGGAACCAATCACTAACAAAAGTCATAAGTTTGGTTCGAGTTGGACCCGATTACCCGTTGATTTCAGAACCAATTTAATTGGTTCGGTTCGGATTCGGACGGAATCGGGTACCCGCTACTCGTGCTCACCCCTATCTAACATAACCGAATTATAGTATCATCATTATTGTTAATTAATACCAAAAATTAATAATTGAATGATTAATTAAGTGTTTAATTAGCTTAATTGCCTGAGTATGGCAGCCATGAGAAATGTAATGGCTGGAACAGAGTTCTGTATTGCTGAAGCGAAGGTAGGTGATGTGTTCTCCAACCCAAGCAAATAGAAACCTTGATTTGCGTCATCGCTGGCCTCTCCTTCCTGAACAAAAGAAAAAAACAATTTAGCCACTCTATATATTTTTTATTAATGTGTACAAAAATATACAACAAATAAATGTATCTTTTCATAAAAATGTCTCGAACGACAAATTTTAATTAATTAATAATAAACATTATTAAATTTAAAATGTTCTAATTAAATATTACTATTATATTTTTGCATTAGCGACGGATTTTTTGATAATTATATCCGTCTATAATTAGCGACAGATGTAAGTAAATAAATCTGTCGCTAATGCGAAGGATTCTAGTAGTGTATACTTATAGGAATAATAGTAAAAACTTTGTTAAAGGAATAATAATTAATAATAATAATACTAACTTTTCCAAGAAGTATGCAAAGGGAAGAAGGAGAAGCAAAGCAATGATGTTTCTATAAACTGGAAAAACAAGCTTGCTAACTCCCATGTTAAGGGCAGCCCTTGAAACAACATGGAAGCCAGCATATCCAAATTGAAGTGCCAACATTGCTCCATGCAGCTGAAACTTTTCTGGCACTGAGCACCACATTCTCTTAGAAGATCCTGAATCACCCATAATTATGAATATACCCTTCTTAATTATATTGACCAAATATAATTGATTGGAAGAAGACGGGTCTAATAGCTCTATATATATAGCCTCTAATTTTTTATTTTTTATTTTTTTTGGTTTAGCAAAAGAAATTAAGGGTAGGCAGTGGTGAAGAGAATGTGGAAGAAGTGGGAGATATAAATATAGTGAGGAGTGTGAAGAAGGGGGAAAGGTGTGTGTGTTGAATAGAAGGAATGAAATTAGGGTATGGCCCACAAAAACCCTAAAAAAATTGTGGCAACTGTTGGAGTGTGTTGGTAGCTTTAGAAATGTTTTTTAGTTGTCTCCCACATTCTTTGCCAATCCAACCCTTTGGCTGACAAGACAACCCTAACCGCACTTGGGTTAAATATTTTTGCAAAATATATATTATATGGAAACATTTTAAGTGTACTGGGAGTACCGGTACACCAGTTGTTTTATCCGTTGATCTGAATTATAAAAAATATATATAATATATATTAATTAAAATCAACGGTTAAAACAATTGGTGCACCGGTACTTCTCGATGCACTTGAAATGTTTCCTAAATAGAAAAGGGAGTATAGGACTATCTATAGGATTATAGCTATAGGGGCTAAGAGGTGTGTGTTTGAGGACAAAGAGATTAGTTCCATTTAACAATGCTCCAAAGAGATTAGCTAGCTATGGGGCTAAAATATCACAATTCTAGTTGGGATTTTGCAATGAGAATTGTGGCTACTCTTTTCTTTATTATATTGGACTCTAGGGTGTGATTTGTAAAAATATGGGCAAGTTTTGATTAATTTTGTTGATACAGTGTTTTATTGAAAAAGTAAAATCGTGAGTTGTCAAATCAATTTATCTGATCTAATTTTAATAAAAATAACATAGTTTAATCAGTTATATGTATTGAATTTTAATTATTTAAAAATATTTTTAAAAAAAGACGTTTTAAGCGTCTTTATCTAAGTGGATTTTTTTTAATACAAATTAATATCTACGTTTTATAGTACTTGACTTACTCACATTACATTTGTAGTAGAATATACTCATTTAAGTTTATATTAGTGCATTATGCAACTTCATTCCCCTTATGAAAATTAATTAGCGGAGAGTTCGTTGTTTGTAGATTGAGTTGAAATATTGTTGATTTTTCTAACTAAATGGATAACGAGTTTAATATTATTTAATATAATTTTAATTTTGGATAAAGTATATTGTGTTATTTTTCATGTAATGCCTTCCAATACTAACATCCAATTATGAAGATATATATATATATAATTAGATGTATAGATACATAACGAATTTTATCGTCATGTTTTTGGTAGAACCTTGCCGTCATCTATAGATAACCCACACGAGTGGAGGTGGTTGCCTCTAAACCCCACCACACCTTATGGACGCTGTTACCCTACAATAGCTACTTGCTTCCATAACCCTTTTTCACAATATTTTTTTTTTAAAATCAAAATTAGGATATATACCCTCAATAATATAATTAATAGTGATTGATATATTACAACTACATTAAAATAGTCACGAATTTTAGAATTGGTATATTGCGACAGTTTGAAACTGCTGTAAAATAAAATGATTCTAAATTCTGATATAACGACGGTTAGGTTAATGGTTGTTAGAAATCACCGTAAATCTTAATTTCGTGCATTAAAAAAGAAAGTGTTCACTTAAACACTGATAATCTATTTTAATTTATGACGAATTAAAACTGCTACAAATTCTTAAAAAACCGCAGTTAATTTCTATATACCTTGTAGCGGCGGTTATATATATGTTTAACTAATGGTTTAAAGTTTAAACTATTGATTAATACTGCTTTATTATAAGAGAATAGTTAGTCATCAAATACGCTCAATTCTCATAAACGAGTGAACCCTTGATTACATGATTTTTTAATTATTTTCACATTCACTAGTTCATTATTCTTCTAGTGTATATAAATATATATGGCGATGATGATGATCTAGTAGTATAGTTTTGTGCTATATCCAGATCAATTATATTCTTTTTAGGGAATTTTATACAATTTCACAAATAATCCATACATATACCACACAAAACTTATAATAATGATGATTGAGATACAATATATGATAAGAACTACATACTTTTTTTTTTCTTGTGACTAGAACTACATACTTTATAACGGTTTAATATTAACAAATAATAATTTTTAGGTATAGTAATATAAATTTCTTTTAACTATAATAACATCCTGAGTTCACTAAAAA
>NC_029790.2:883434-883732 GCF_000816755.2 Arachis ipaensis | reverse complement strand
TCGAATGTGGTATTCCTCTTTACTATGAGAAAAGTAATTATATTTGTTGATGGATTCGTTATGCTCGCTTTACGCTACTTTCTTCTCTTATTTTATACATATGCCGGGTAATAAACAATTAATTGGAGAACAAAATTGCAATCACTTTCACTAGAAATATATTAAAGAAATTTAATGAATATTTTTTTTTTTTCCCACTAAGGTTCCCATAGCACAATGTGAGGGTTGGTTTTCTGAAACGAATTTGTTCACTTTAACAGACATGCTGCCCCCTCTCAAATGCGACCACAATCATTCT
>NC_029790.2:879358-880594 GCF_000816755.2 Arachis ipaensis | reverse complement strand
GAATGTGGTATTCCTCTTTACTATGAGAAAAGTAATTATATTTGTTGATGGATTCGTTATGCTCGCTTTACGCTACTTTCTTCTCTTATTTTATACATATGCCGGGTAATAAACAATTAATTGGAGAACAAAATTGCAATCACTTTCACTAGAAATATATTAAAGAAATTTAATGAATATTTTTTTTTTTAAGGTTCAAGGTTCCCATAGCACAATGTGAGGGTTGGTTTTCTGAAACGAATTTGTTCACTTTAACAGACATGCTGCCCCCTCTCAACACAATCATTNTTATTATTTATTATATAGAGGTAGAATTTTTTTTACTTTTTATTTTTTAATTTGAGTCATTCTATTATGATTACGATTATTCGACATTTTTACTGCTAAGCTATAATAATAAAAATTATTATATAGAGGTAGAATTTTTTTTACTTTTTATTTTTTAATTTGAGTCATTCTATTATGATTACGATTATTCGACATTATTATTATTTACTGCTAGAAATTCTAACATTTTTAACCATCATGATCATGCATCATATATTTAAATTCTGAAACTTTGTTAGTGTGAAGGTGCATGTGTTAGGAATAGTTTAAAGGTTAAATTACACAGTTGGTCCATATATTTTTAATGAAATTGTAAATTGGTCCCTACACTTTAAAAGTTTGTAATTGGATCCCTAAAGAAAATTAAAATTTATGATTTAGTCTCCGCCGTTCAAAAAGTGTTTGATTTAACAGAATATTCTCGGTATATTCTTTATTTTAACAGAATATTCTCAGCATATGCTCAGAATATTCTGTTAAATCAACACTTTTTGAACGGTAAGGACTAAATTGCAAATTTTAATTTTCTTTAGAAATTTAATTACAAACTTTTAAAGTGTAGGGACCAATTTGCAATTTTACTGAAAGTGTAGGAACTAATTGTGTAATTTAACCTAATTTAAATTGTATAAAAAAAGTAAAAAGAAAAAAAGCATAATTTTTCTATTCATTTGCACGTTTGAGAGAGAAAGAGAGAATCTTTTGAAGATCGAAGTGCATATCCATGAATTGTTGTATGTCATCCATGGTCTGCTCTTTAGGGATTTTGCTTCTGAAATAGACTCTGTCACTTTCACTCTTTTCTTTGGACCACTTCTCTTCAATTCAACTATTTCTTTGCACGACTCTTTGTGTTTCAGTGCCTTTTATTTCTTTAAATAAAAAATAATAATTAAAAAGAGTACCTAT
>NC_029790.2:876108-879076 GCF_000816755.2 Arachis ipaensis | reverse complement strand
AAATTCTGTCTTATATATACAAAAAATTTTATAGATCAGCAGGAGGTTAAATCCGTGACAAACACGGTTAAAACAACCTCTACAAATAGATTTCATAATTTAAAATTTGTAGCAAACTGAAAATTATTTCAAGGTTATATGTTAGTTGATTATTAGAGAGATGTTTAATTTAATTTGCATGAAAACGCTACTAAACATCAATGATTAAAGTGTTAATAAAGAAGACACGATGATGTTGATTAGCAAAAGGAAAATCAAATCAATAATCACTTCTTGAATTCGTACGATGTGGTTGCTCTGATATTCCTCCTCAACATGATGTTGAAATTAATAAATAAACCTTTGCAATTATTTTGACCACATGAATCTACCTTATATATTTATCTTTCACCAATTAGTGAAAAATAATACATGAGATCCAAAGAATTAGGGACGAAGATAGAGCAATTCTTAGGAGGGGTCTATATAAAAATATGGTTTAATTACTATGTTGGTCCTTATAGTTTCGTGAAATTTTCAATTAGGTCTCTATATTTTTTTTTAATTGGGTCCTTACACCAAATTTTTTTTTAATTAAGTCCCTTTTATGAGGTCGACTTCACGTGAAGTTGATACTTGAGAGCCGTTAGATGAAAATTTAATCAAATCAGTCAAATCATTTAACGGCTCTCAGGTATCAACTTCACGTGAAGTCAGCTGCACTTGGGTTTCCACCTTTTTTTTATAGCAGTGCTATTGAATATTATGATGAATGAGAGTTTTAGAATACGGAAATGTTTAGTAACCAAAGAAAATCAGTCAAAAACAGTCATAACTTACCTTATTTAGCTCATTAATTGTTGCGACAATTAATAAATGCTAAATAAGGTAAGTTCTGGCTGTTTTTTTTTTGTCTACCTAACATTACCCTATTGATGGGTTGTGTTTAGTTTTCTTCATGAATAATATGAATGGTGTCAATGGTTGTGGCACAGAATGAATCTTAGTTGAGTGTTAATTAATTAACATTATGAAGTAGTAAGCATGCATATTATGCTTTAATTTGTACACTTGGAATTTCTATAATAATATTATAATAAGATGTTATTATAAGATTATACATAATTTATTTGATTTGGACACTGCATCTATATATCTACATGTAAAGTTGATCCTCTTGGACTTGTCTTGTTAGGTATAACTTTATTAAAAAAATTTAAATTTTTTTAGATCTGATCATTTTTTCACATTTAAGTTACTAAATTTTTAATTTATTTTGCAACTAAAATTAAATAGTGTATAAATATATACTGTTTCTAGAGGCTAGCTATATCCATGAACTAGGTGGCGATGCCTCAAAACGTTTGGAGAGCAGAAGTGTGTACAATTATAGAAAACCTAATTAGTTAGTTATTTGTTAAGGTTTTGTATCAATCATCATGTGAAGAAATTATTTTAAGTGATCCAAGAAAACGAAAGATGTTGTATTCTAAATTTTAATTTATTCACACACTACAACAATTCTGACAAATAGTAGTGATTGGTTATTCAAATAGCGAAAGTTTTTTTACTGTCACAAAACGTATAATAGCGGTTGATATACTGAAGATGAGGTGCGACTAAACTTTTAGCAGTGCAACTGTTAGAATAATTACTATTAATAGTATTTTGCGACAAAAATATTTTGCGACAATTAACGGCCGCTGCTATTTTTAAAAATTAATTGATGTCCATGTTAAACCGCCGCTATATCAATAGTATATGTTGTTATCTGCTGCAAAAATACTGCCGCTATTTGTCAAATTTGTTATAATGACAGCCCATTAAATACCGGTTAGAATATTCTTTTCTTTTTGAGCCAATTTGAATGAGAGTTTATTAAAGCTACATTTCCAACATTAGTTTGTTGATAGGGTTCGTAGGGTAGTTTGGTCATTTTCGCCAAGTCTAAACCCTAAACTTCTAAGTACCTAAAATCTTTCGCTGATTTGGGATTGGATAGCATAAGACTCTATATATTAACCTACTAACAATGAAGCCCCAATTAAAAAGTATAGGGTAAGTGAAGTGCACTTGATAATTATTGAGAGAGAGAAAACAGAAAAGAACCTTGTTCTATTTTTATTTGATCTATCTCATGCACAAATTTTTATATCTGTTAGTATGTGTGTATATATATATAAAGCACGGACACTTCGTTGAGTTGTTGTGTCCGCATGTCAGATACATTTCGGACACGATACTCACCGACACGCGTGTCTGATGTGTCCGACTGTATCTTAATAAAAAATAAAAAAATTTTCTCCGGACACACCTAAATACTATCACGTGTCAGCATGTTTTGTCTTATTCTTAACANATATATATAATATTAGAAGAATTTTGACTAATTTGATGAGGAAAAATTATATAACGACTCAAAAGTTATTAATACTTTTTTTTAGCATGAGTTCCTTTTTTTCCCGCTTTTAATTTCTCTCTCTAGAATTATTAAATCTAATATCACTACAGAAAGATGATTTTGCCCACGTAATGTCGGATTTTTTAGTTCTACTCCCTATACTTTTTTTTCCCTAGTTTTTATCATATAATTATTTATAAAGTTAGTGCTTTAAGCCCTTGGCATGAATTATTTTTCTCAATTAAGTGATGTGGAATTAAATAGAAATTCATGTTATCATCCTATTCTATACATGTCTATCTTATATGTATGGCTTTAACACTATACTATATATTTACCTAGTAATTATTTTAAGCTAGTACCAATATGAGAATCATACACATAGGAAGGATCAAATCCAACATATTAATTTTTTTTAAGAGATCTAAACTATGAACATAATGTATTAAAGAGAAAATAATAAAATTTTATTTTTGGTTTTTATCTCTAATTTATTTTTTTGTTATAAAATTTTAAAAATTAAAATATTAAAAATAAAAATAAAAATAAAAATAAAAATACAAATACAAATACAAATTAAACCAAACG
>NC_029790.2:865732-875887 GCF_000816755.2 Arachis ipaensis | reverse complement strand
AATTCCTTATATTTTTAATTTTGAGATTCAAAAAATTAAAGTAGTGGCGAATTGTTTTTTTTTATAACAGACCTATTTTTTAATTAGTTGACTCTAATTAACTACACTTCTAATTGATTTTTTAGCGGAATCAAATCATAAATTATCTCTTGATGATCTTATAATCAAACAAAATGAGCATTTGGGTTTGCTTGAAAGAACCTTACGGTGTGTCTGATTTACATTTTTATTTTTAATTTTTTTTGTTTTTAGAATTTTATAAAAAAAATACATAATGAAAATAATAAAGTTTTATTTTTTATTTTTTATTTCTTATTTTTATTATTTTTTTTACAAAATTCTAAAAATTAAAAATACTAAAAAGAAAATAAAAACAAACACATCCCTTTCAATTTTATTATTGTGTATGTTGGGTCTTGGCACCATTTTTCTATCGCTAGCAGCAAAATAAAACCCACCATATATTCTTCTTTGTTGCTTTTATTTTTGGAAGTTTGGGCAAATAACCCACACCACGCCATTACAATGAAAAAACAACCACAAAATGTCATACATATACATACATAATATCTACATTTCTTTTGGTGATGATTATTTCATTTTGACAGGACTTTGTTAAGTTGAAAATAAGATAAAGTTAAGAACTTTGCTTAACATTTAGTTGTCAATAATAATAATAATACCATATTAGCCTTATCGCTTTCTCTTGATGATAAGTGTGCTACGCCCTATTCCTTAATAATTAAATCCATGTTGTTTAGTTATGAGTGTCTATATTATGTTTTTAGATTTTTATGTGTGTTTTTTTTAAGCATTAATTTTTAGTTATAGAAAATGTCAAATTTTAAATCAGATTGTTAAAAAAAACAACAATGCTAGGGAACAAGAGGGTATCAGCCAAAAACCAGCTAAATGCCTTTGAATGAATCCAAAACCTTTACGTGAATGGTGCTTATGCTAGGTATTAAGATGTTTTTTTTCTTTGTAAATTGGATGGTTCTGAATCTATTTTCTAATTTATCATGTTTTAAGTATTTGGAGAGAGAATGAGGGTGAAGAGACGGAAACTAATTGAATCAGTTTCCGTGATTCACGTGGTGAAATATTTAATAACCAATATTTTAAATCATAAATAAATAAAATTAATTACTATATTTATAATTAATTAAGTTGTTTTATTTTAGGCTGATTTGGAGTTGGTTCATATACTTTTCCTAAAAAAAAAACTCAGGACATTTAAGGGAATGAGTATTTATTGAACCCACTATCTTTGTTTTTTTTTTTTAGTTTTTATTTTGAGAGATAATCTAAATATCTAACTCAACTATGTGTTGGTTTTGTCATCAATATTGTTTACTCTATATATGATTTTTTTTTCTTAGTTTAATTTATAAATACCTTCTATTTTTTATTTTATATATATATATATTTTTTTTTTTTCTTTTTTGCTGTCTTTGTGAACCTTTTTGACCATACAATATTTGAATATGACAAAAATATTGACAAAAACATCTTTTTTCGGAGTCTCTCATCACTTCCTCTGTCTGTGTTTTTTGCTTTACCTTTTAATAATTTGAATCCCAGAATGTTTTGTATTATTATTATTGTTCCAGAGCAGTCTCACCCTAAATCATTACCTATTTTGAAAATTTGATTTACTTTCGTATATTGGATTATTCAGAATTTGTCCATTGAATGAGAGTTGGAAACGGTGATTATTAATTAGATAGATCTTAGATGTGAGTTTAAGAGCATGCATTTTTTAATTATTCCATGAGTTGTGTTATAAGTGCAGACCATGCATTTTTTTAAAATATTATATATCCCATGCTAAATGGTGGAAACTCAGGTGCAGTCGACTTTACGTGAAGTTGATAATTGAGAGCCGTTAGATAATTTGATTGATTTTTGACTAAATTTTCATCTAACGGCTCTCAACTATATATCAACTTCACGTGAAGTTGACTGCACCTGAGTTTTTACCATGCTAAATTGCTAATAAGCTTTTTCTTATTCGAAGAAGAACAATAATGTTATATGATCAACAAAATTTATTAGTTTTAGTCAACACTTAATAAATATTCTAAATTTTAAGTGCTAAAAATTTAAATTCTAAATATATAAAAATAATATGTCAATTAAGTATTGATTAATATTATTAAAAAGTATTAAACTCCTAATATATTTTTCTAAAAAAATATTATTTTATGGTCAATGGAGTAATATAAAGACATTTTTGTTACCTGACATATGAGTTGAGAGACTAATAAACTAACCATTTAGTTACTAAATAGCTGAATTAGTTAGCTAGTGGAGATATTTATCACAAAGTGGTTAGAGTAGAGCACTATCAGTTGTTTTGTGTGTGTATGATAGTATAGTGTGTGTGTGTGAACCTAACAAATGAGTTGAACTTAACTCATTATATCTATGCTTGTATATAAGGCTTGTTATGCCTCACAGTTAGTTGAGTTTTGCCATTTTCTGATTCAAGTCACATTTTCATCTTTCTCTTCTCTGTTTTTCTCTGAACCTGCACATTCTCTTGCTACTCTCACTACACCTTCAACATGGTGCGGTGAGCGTGGACCCAAAGAGGGTAGCATGTGTAAGAAGCAAGGAATTGAGGAAGAAAAAACTTGATCTTTGTGCCTCAATCATCAATTTGAAGAGCACAGAACTCCAATTTCACAAATCAATGAAATTAGGGGAGAGATGGCGGAACCATTCGCTGCGAACTCCGGTTCGTCATATTCTGCGGTAGAGTTACAAAGAATTACTGAAGTTCTGAATCAAATCGCGTCAATTCAAGCCCAACTAACTCGGAACAGCGCCAACTCGAGTCAAGATCCAACAAACCCTTACTTTCTTCATCCTTCTGAGAGCGCTGGTACTCCTCTCATCCCTGTTATTCTGGATGGCAAGAACTATGGCTCTTGGAGTAGATCAATGGTATTAGCATTGAAATCTAAAAATAAATTGAAATTCATAGATGGTAGTTTACCAAAGCCTGATGAAAATGATAGTGTGTTCGAATCTTGGGAAAGATGCAATACCTACGTCGTAGCCTGGATAAACCTCTCGTTAAGCCCTAGCATTTCGCAATCGGTAATATGGATGAACGTTGCTAGCGACCTATGGAATGACCTAAAACACAGGTATTATCATGGTGATAGATTTCGGGTGGCAGAATTACACGAGAAGTTTTATGCATTTAGACAAGGAGACGTGGATGTCACAACCTATTTCACTAAATTGAGGGCAATTTGGGAAGACATAGAAAATTTCAGGATGATTCCTTCATGTGAATCAGGAAAGACAGCAACATAGCTTGGAACCTATCTCAACTGATAGACTCGTGGCATACTCTGCAACTTCCTCAAACACTATGGACTTCAGTCAGAATAGAGGGAGAAGAAGAGGTAGAAAAGGTAGGCAACAAGCTGGAGGGAAAGGAGGTCGAGGAAGACAACAAGGAAGAATGCAGTGTTCACACTGTGAAAAATTGGGACACACCATAGAGACATGCTATAAAAAGCATGGCCTTCCACCACACTTGAGGCAAAGGAATGGTGGAGAAGCTGCTGTAAACATAATGGCCACAGCAGATACTGAGGATGCAAATGGAGAACTCAGTATGCAGTTGGGAGAGTCCGAGACTTCCAATTCTGGATTTACTGCAGAACAGAAGGAAGCTTTATTGGCATTGCTTCACACGCATGAACTAAGGAACATTCATAGTACCAACCAAATTGTGACTTCACAGCAGTCACCACCTCATCAAGGTAATTTGGTGCATGTTTTGCATTTCAAAACAAGTGTTAAAGCCCTAAACATTTCAAAACAAAAGTGCGAATCCTGGGTAATCGATACGGGTGCTACAGATCACGTATCTATACCTTGGATGATTTTCAAAGCTATCAACAAATAGATCCAATTATTGTGAAACTACCAAATGGTTCTTACACTACAAGCAGTATAATTGGAACTATTGTATTTTCTGAAAATTTGTATTTGAAAAATGCATTATACATTCCTTCATTCAATTTCAAGCTAATTTCAATATCCAAGCTTACAACCACACTGCCCAGGAAGGAAGTTGAATTTGCTTTGTGGTATCGTAGAAAAAGAAAAGTAGCTGCAGATGAATGCCCAGAATAAGCTGCCTTAGAATAGGCTATGGGACTTGAGGCAGAGAATGTCCTTACTGTCTTAGTTCAGCTAGTCTTATTAATTAGATCACCTGTGCGTGCCTTATAAAGAGAGGGAAGTCCACCATCTTTACTGATCCCCTTCGGCAAGTGAACATAGGTGGGCCTTAGCTAGTGGCTTCAACCCGCTCTTCAGCAACTAAGAAAGAATATGATTTGCCTTCCTGCAGACATGGACTTTTACAGTCACTATTGGGTCCCATCCCAGGGCTTCTCATGGGGATTACGGGCTCTTTGGGAAACAAACTCTTGTTTGTGATCTTCGTATCCTATACCCCCATTTGTGGCTTTCCCGGTTACAAGCATCAGCGGTTTCGGATATCACCTACAATATTTGTGATGAGTCTTTGGAACCTGATATCCTTCTTCTCACTTGTAACTGACTGACTGAACTAATAGGGTACCAGTTTCCTTCATATTCTTTGCACAACCGTAACTAGCTTCCAGGTAGCTCTTTCGCCACGCCATTCCTTCTTCATCTTACCAAGGAGTCGTGCATAGCCGTCTACTTGTATGCGAAGGCTGTTAAGCGCACTATGAACTTTTCTGAAAAATTGTGTGAGATACAGGACTGCAGCTCCTTGAGGATGATTGGAAAAGTTGAGGTTGTTGGAGGCCTCTACACACTCAATAAGGAACATTCATTGCATACAAATTCTACACCATACATCATGAGCATTCAAGGCACTCAGGATAGAAGTCTTTGGCATTGTAGGTTAGGGCATCCATCATTAAATAGCTTGAAATCAATACAAAAAATTTATCATTTCACTACTTGTAATGACACTGAGATGTTACCCTGCAATGCTTGCCACTTGGCAAAGCGAAGAAAGCTGCCATTTGCAGCAAGTAATAAGATTGCATCATATTGCCTAGAACTCATTCATGTAGATATATGGGGACCTTTGTCTATTTTGTCCATAGGGGGTCACAGGTATTTTTTAACAATAGTGGATGACAAGTCTAGGTACACTTGGTTGTATTTCATGAAAGCTAAATCAGAAGCCACAAATTTGTTAAAATCTTTTGTCAACTTCGCTAAAACACAATTCAATCAAACTGTAAAAAAGGTGAGAACTGACAATGGACCAGAATTTTTAATGCCAGATTACTATGCATCCAGTGGCATAATTCATCAAATAACATGTGTTGAGACCCCTCAACAAAATGGTATTGTTGAAAGGAAACACCAACATGTTCTTGCTGTAACCAGTGCCCTCTTATTTCACTCAAACATTCCTAAGTGCTACTGGAATTATGCCACTGCACATGCAATTCACTTGATAAATAGGCTGCCATCTATTTTCTTAAAAAATCAATCACCCTACCAGATTTTGCACCATTCCTTGCCCCCTATATCACAGTTGAGAGTCTTTGGGTGTTTAGCATATGCTAACACCATTACGACAGGGAGAAAAAAACTTGACCCAAGGGCAAAGAAGTGCACCTTTTTGGGATTTAGGGAAGGCATTAAAGGTTTTGTTCTGTTCGATCTTCACTCAAATGAAATTTTTGTGTCCAGAGATGTAAAGTTTTATGAAACTATTTTCCCTTTCACCAAAATGGTTGACCCACATTCACATCCTATATCATCACGGATTCATTCCATGCCTGACCCTTTCACATATGATACATATTCATACACTTTACCACAAGTCCAGCATCCACACACACACGAATATCTGCCTGAACAGCAGATTTCTGCACCCATTCCACTAACATAGAGCACTACACACGTCATTGATCCATGCATCAGTAATGATTTAAACAGAGACACAACTGAACATACATCCATAGATTCTCTTCATACCATTAACTCTCAACATCTTATTCCTTTAAGAAGGTCCACAAGAGAGCATAAGAAACATGCATATCTCAAAGATTCCAATGTATGAGTGTCTCCATAGCCCCACCAAGCAAATATCCTCTCACACACTTCTTATGTTATAATGCACTTTCAGCATCACATAGAGCCTTCTCCCTAGCCATCTCCACTGACAAAGAACCAAGGTCTTATGAGGATGCCGTAGCTCATGCTTGTTGGAGGAATGCCATCAAAGATGAACTCGATGCACTACAGCAACTACAGACTTGGGAAATTCAAGCTCTCTCTCCTGGCAAGAAAGCCATCGGCTGCAAATGGGTGTTTAAGCTCAAACACAACCCCGATGGGAGCATTGAAAAACATAAGGCGCGACTAGTTGCGAAAGGCTTCACCCAAGTACCCGGCATTGACTACCTCAATACTTTTAGTCCTGTTTTAAAGCTCAGCACGCTTCGCGTCGTACTTGCCTTGGCTGCTGCCAAAGGTTGGTTTCTTAAGCAGATTGACGTCAACACGGCTTTCCTTCATGGTGAGTTGGAGGAAGAGGTCTATATGCGCATCCCTCTCGGGTTGAATGCCCCACCCAATCATGTTTGCAAGCTGCGAAAGTCCCTTTATAGCCTGAAACAGGCGAGCCGACAGTGGAACAATATGTTGAAATCTGTTCTGTTAGAGAGTGGGTACAGCCAATTGAAGTCTGATCACAGCTTGTTTACCAAACACTAAAGCAGTGGCTTCACTACACTATTAGTTTACATAGATGATGTGGTGTTGGCAGGGAACGACATGAGTGAAATCAATTCCATTAGTTGAATGCCCTGCCCAATCATGTTTGCAACCTGCAGAAGTCCCTTTATGGCCTGAAACAGGCAAGCCGACAGTGGAACAATATGTTGAAATCTGTTCTGTTAGAGAGTGGGTACAGCCAATTGAAGTCTGATCACAGCTTGTTTACCAAACACTAAAGCAGTGGCTTCACTACACTATTAGTTTACATAGATGATGTGGTGTTGGCAGGGAACGACATGAGTGAAATCAATTCCATTAAGGCATTGTTGCATGAGAAGTTTCGTATTAAGGACATTGGTGATTTAAAGTTCTTCCTAGGGATGGAAATTGCTCGAAGCAGGGAAGGCATTGCTTTATACCAACGGAAATATGCCTTGGATTTATTACGAGACTCTGAAATGGAGGAGTGCAAACCAGCTTCGATCCCAATGGATTATGGCACTAAGTTGACAAAAGATGAGGGGGAATTACTACCTGACAACAGCGCATATAGGAAGCTAATTGGCAAACTCCTTTATCTGGCTAACACAAGGCCAGAAATTAGTTTCGCAATTGGCAAGCTCAGCCAATTTCTTGAGAAACCAACCACTTTGCACCTCAAGGCAGCATATAGAAATTTGAGATATATCAAGATGGCACCTGCAATCGGGTTGTTCTTCCCGTCCAAGTCTGATCTGCTAGTGTCAGGATTTAGTGACTCTGATTGGGCGGCATGCCCTGATTCGTGAAGATCTATATTTGCCTACTGCTTTTACATTGGGAATTCGATTGTTTCATGGAAAAGCAAGAAACAAACGACTGTGGCATCATCTTCTGCTAAAGTAGAATATCGAGCGTTGGCCTCAGCCACTAGAGAAGCAATTTGGCTAAAGAAAGTCCTAAGTGACTTGGGTTTTGTACTGGAGAAACCTATAAGTCTATACTGTGATAGCCAAGCAGCCATCCACATTGCTCACAATCCAGTCTTTCACGAACGAACGAAGCATATTGAGGTTGATTGCCATGTGGTAAGAGACAAGGTGATGGAAAAACTCATCCATCTACTTCCTATCTCGACTCATGAACAAATAGCAGACCTATTGACAAAGCCACTTGCACCGAAAACCTTTTCCACTCTCTACGGCAAGTTAGGACTACTAGACATTTGTACTCCTAATTTGAGGGAAGGTGTTACCTGACATATGAGTTGAGAGACTAACAAACTAACCATTTAGTTACTAAATAGCTGAATTAGTTAGCTAGTGGAGATATTTATCATAAAGTGGTTAGAGTAGAGCACTATCAGCTGTTATGCGTGTGTATGATAGTATAGTGTGTGTGTGTGAACGTAATAAATGAGTTGAACTTAACTCATTATATCTATGCTTGTATATAAGGCTTGTTATGTCTCACAGTTAGTTGAGTTTTGCCATTTTCTGATTCAAGTCATGTTTCCATCTTTCTCTTCTCTGTTTTTCTCTGAACCTGCACATTCTCTTGCTAAAAATTGAAAATGTTATTATAAAAAAATAACTAATATTAATTAACTAAAAGTCAATTCTCTCTCACAAGTGTAACTAAATAACAAAATGTAAATATAAAATCTAAACCATAAACCTAATATACTTAAAGCCTATCTCTAACATAAACGTATGTATTCTCTCTCTCTCCTTATCTCTAATAATTCATTTATTAGGATTACTATTTCTGCAATCCAACATGTTCATTGGAGTAAAGTATTTTGTGGAAGAAGTATCCAAATTAAAATGACAAGGTCTACAATTAACTTAATGTAAAGTTACTTTGGTCATACTTTCCTAATAAACTTTCACATATTAATTTCTAATCATGTATATATAATTAAATTATTACAATGTTCGTTATATTCATTTTTGTTCTACTGAGCAGGCACAACTAAAATAATAAAGATCATGTCATGTTGCTCATTGCAAATAATAATTGAAATAAATTATAGTTCCTAATAAAGGGTGGATATGAGTTAAATTGATGACGACTTATCCACCGTTCCATTCATATAAACGTATTATGTTTGTGAACATGATGAGTGCCCCCAAAATTATCAATACCATTATAACATTTTTGTCCCATAATTGCACACGTAATGATGGTATATCAACTCATTTGCGAAAATAAAAATATATTTGTGTCATTTTTTCTGTACCTTCTTTTGTATATATTTTTTTATGATATGAGAGACAAATATTGTATTTTCTCTTATTTCTTATTAATCGCTTTTAATATAAAAATGAAAAATACGCAAAAAAAATTATACATAAAAATAGTACATATAACATTTTTTCCAGAATAATATGAAAATTGAAACACACTTAGCTTTACATTGAGTATCTTTGTCGAAGGTAAAGTATATTTTTTTCCCTAAAGTTTGTCAAAAGTTTTAAAAATACCCCTGACTTTTATTTTGTTTCAATTTTGTCCCAAAAATTTTCGATTTGCATCAAATATATTCTCGACGACTAAATTTTCAAAAAATTTAAGATCAATTTAACGATAATGCATGAAAATTATGCTTAATTTGTTTGTGTTGAAAGGTTGATTTTATGAAATTATTGTTGAATTGGTCTTAAATTTTTTTAAAAATTAGTCGTCAGGGGTATATTTGCTACAAATCGAAAACTTCTTGGATAAAATTAAAACAAAATAAAACTTAAGAGTATTTTTGGAATTTTTGTCAAACTTTAAGGATAAAAAGTATACTTTACCCAAAATCTTTCATAATAAAAAATGTATTTTATTCTTTTTCTCATTCCGTAAGCTTTTTTGGCTGTAATGGGTTGGGCCTTTCAAAAAGGCCTGACAAACACTTTATTGTCAGGCCACAAGGTATACAAAAAATTATTTTGGGCCCTTTTTTACAGTTAAAGCATTGGGTGATATAGTTCATGAAAGCTTGTTTAGACATAGTCTATAAAACAAAATTAGTAAGACCCAAAAGGCCGAAACTATCTCTCGTCAATATAATTTAAATTCTTGACCAAAAATATATATAATTTTAAAATTAGTTTGGGTTTAGTCGTGGTATAAAATTCATAAGTTAAAATATAATTTTGAAAGATAACACACAAAGAAACAAAGACGAAAAAAGTCACTTTATTGACCATACCCTTAAATTGTGGACCGAAAAATTTTAATATTTTGGGCCCTCAGAGAATTAGAAAGACAGAGAGCGAGACAATAGAAGAATAGTTTGAATCTGGGTTGGGTATTTGGGTCGGGTGTCCGGCCCAATCTACATCCAGAAAAATGAAAATCATCCCAAAAAAACAAAAAAGATGAATGTGACTTTTAAACTAAGAAAAATTCCTCCTGTCC
>NC_029790.2:852685-865707 GCF_000816755.2 Arachis ipaensis | reverse complement strand
AAAAATATGAGAGTAAATTATTACTGATTAAATATTGGTTCAAAACGATGATATTTATGTAGAATTTAATAGCATAATTATTTATATGTCCTCGTGGACTGCCATGCCTTTTTTATTTTTATTTTTTTATTTAAAATTTTAAACCCGATAAATTTGATTATTCAGAGGCATGGGGCATGCCAAGCCTTGTTTAATATACAAATTTTCCATCTTTTAATATTAAATAATCCTTTTTCCTTCCCCTCCTTTTCTTCTATCTTACCATGGTTCTTGGAGAAAGACATACTATTTAGTATTTTTAGTTAAAAGCATAAATACTTCTCATAATTTAAGCCCACATACACCTCAAACCTTAATATATCAAATTTTTTTGAGTATGTTAATTAATATATATATATTAATTAACAGAAAAAACAATCGTCACTGATGGAAGTTGGAAAAAACAGAAAAAGCAGGATTTGGAATCAAATTAGCTCCAATTCTTTGAAATTAAAGCATCTCTATCCTTTGATTCCAAAGCTAATGGCACGTATTTTATGTTGAATTTATAAATTTACTTGTTTTATGCGGAAGATTATGGAAAGAATCAAAGAATTATTATAAAATGAAGCAACTTGCGTGTGGAAAAGGTGGCTTTAAAAAATTGATTGATAAAGACATTTAAAGTAAAGATATTAAGAAAAGATAAGAAGCTTAGAAACGTAACATTGAATAGGGTTTGGTTTTAGGATCGAAATATTTAATTAAATTAAAGGACGTTGAAAGATAATGAAATGCAACGACAAATTGGTAGCAAAAAAATTAACATAATAATAATGCATAGAAATTCATGCAAAAGAGACACATACAATAAGTGAACGAACTTTTGATATCTAAACTTAAACTTATTAGCTTCAATACAAAAACGTACATAATATATATCGGTATATTGAAAAAGATTGTTATTAACTTATTATGTATATATATAACATCAATTTAAGCTCAATTAAGCTTATATAATTTAATTAAGGTTAAATTATTCTGTTAGTCCTTATAATTTCGTGAAATTTTCAATTAGGTTCCTATATTTTTTTTTTAATTGGGTCCCTGTATTAATTTTTTTTTTCAATTAAGTCCCTCTTAGTATTAATTGACTTAATTTTATAGGGACTCAACTGAAAAAAAAAATTGGTATAGAAACCTAAATAAAAGAAAAAAAAAAGCGTAAGGACCAAATTAAAAAAAAATTGGTGCAATGACTCAATTAAAAGGAAAAAAAATATAAGGACCTAATTAAAAATTTCGTAAAACTATAGGAACCAATAAAGTAATTACCTTTAATCAAACATGGTGGCATCAAATTTTTAGTAATTCGTAATTAAACCTTGAGATCTTTTGCTTTACTAATACAAATATGAACACTCTTTAAACCTCAATTTTATAATAATTATACAAAAAAAAAAGTATTCGCCTATAATTTGCAATGTTATAGAACATCAGGATTTGGATAAATAAATTAATATTAGTGGAGAATGCAGATATTTTTTCCTTTCTCAATATTAAATTACATTTGGCACTTTACTTGTGCAACGTGAGGACGAAAGTTTTGTTGTACCAAAACAATTACTTATAAACTAAGAATTTAATTTCTTATGTGTTTAACTTATAGTATAACTTTTCTATACCACTGTCGCATTATATTGATGAATATAGAGAGTTAATTATATATTTTTATAGTTATTATTTAAATATAGTACCAAATAATAAGATTTAATGGAACGACAATATATAAAACTTTTATATTATTAGTGCAATAATTAAAGTTCATTATCAATATTGATTTTCAATGTATTGCTTTTGTTTAAATTGATAATAATATATTCAAATGAGAGGCAGTAAGCAATATAATTAAAAATAGAGTTTCATTAGCAAACCGAAATTATTTTTAGTCAATATAAATAGACTACCTTTTAAAATTACATTTACATATAAAATTTTAAATATTAAACCCCAAATATTTTTTTTTCAAAAAAAAAAATTAAGAAAGGTATTTTGACAATAAAACATTACTAATATTAATTAATTAAAAATTAATTTCCTATACTTATTCATAAAAATAATATGATGAGAAATATAAACAATAAACATGAGACGGTATATTTATATATGAGGAGTGTTAGAGGACGAGCAACTTTTGTGATTTGTAGCCATCAAATAGCTATTAATGATATTTTTAATGGTGTGAGATTTCATCCAATGATGTAGAATTATTCATTTTTTTTTTCTAATTACATGCTGTCCAGAATTTAATAAAGTTGTTATGTATTATGAGTATTAGGAGATATAAATCTATCTAATTCTAATAATAAAATAAAACAAGTTTAATTATTATCTAGAGAAGAGGATCTAATCTTATATCCATATATTGATGTTTATAGATATTTAAGGAATGAAAAAAATTAATTATTACACCATAATTACATGAAAATTTAAAGATGCTAAAATTAAAAGAAATTAGTTGATTATAAAGTTACTCTAGTCTATATTGCATTTAATATAATTAAAATGACATTATGAATTGGAAAATATCAAAACCCAAAGATGACACCTTTGCACAGAAAGAATGGATGAACAAAGAAGAGCCACGTGGCAGTGATCATGTGAGGACTGAACTCACAATGGAGCAGAAAGCGACCGACCAATAACATATCTCCACGTGTCCCAACCTAACATCACCCAACCCCTAATTAAATTCCCCCACGGATTCCAAAAATATCTTCAATCCACTCTCATCTCCATTGACCAAACAATGGCTCGCCTCTCCCTCCTCCTCCTCCTCCTCGCCGCCGCCGTCGCAACCGCCGTCGACGACCAAGCGGATCCCTTGATCCGTCAAGTAACCGATGGAGACCATCACATGCTCAACGCCGAGCACCACTTCACAACCTTCAAGACTAAGTTCGGAAAGTCTTATGCCACTCAAGAAGAGCACGATTACCGCTTTGGCGTCTTCCAGTTAGTTACTCCAATCTCTACTGTTATTAAGCACGTGACTTAATTCAGTAACAAACTTCTGTTTAGTTTGTTAGAGAATAAATCGATGCTTTATATCGTAGATCTGGCGAATAAGCTTACATGTTTATGTTTCTTATTATAGCACGTGACTGAATGAATATAGTTCGTCAGATGACGGTTATTTTTCTGGTATTGTTAGTTGAGAGTTGTCACTGTAACTGGTTTTGTTTGATCGGTGCGATGTAGGGCGAACCTGAGGAGGGCGAAGCTGCACGCGAAGCTGGATCCGTCGGCGGAGCACGGTGTCACGAAATTCTCCGATCTGACGCCGGAGGAGTTCAAGAGGCAGTACCTTGGGTTGAAGCCGCTGCGGCTTCCGTCGAGCGCTAACAAGGCTCCAATCCTGCCGACGAGCGATCTTCCAGAGAATTTCGATTGGCGTGACAAGGGAGCTGTTACTCCAGTCAAGAACCAGGTACGTAGTTAGTCCAGTCAAGAACCAGGTGCGTACGTATTATTATTATTACTGTTGTTATTATTAAAATTTTATCTGAATTTTTTAGTTTATTGATAAAGTTTATTTGAAGTATATAGGTTGGTTAAGTCTAATTTTCAAGTATTAAGTATTAACTCAAAATGTCAAGTTGGAGGTATTTTCAGTTAAGCACTTCCAAAAATATTTGATCATGCTAATTTAACCTAAGTTTTATTTTTATGTTAAATTTTTCTGAATCTCTTAGTAAAAGCATATGTGTACTGGACTGAAAACATGACTAGCTAGGTAACAAAAGTTTGTGGTCCATGTTGGTGTTGGTAATTTTCTCTTGATTGATGACCCCTGCTCGGCTAACTCTTATTGATGATGGTGTTTTCAGGGCTCTTGTGGTTCATGTTGGTCGTTTAGCACGACTGGAGCTTTGGAAGGAGCTCATTATCTGTCCACCGGAGAGCTTGTCAGCCTTAGTGAGCAACAGCTTGTAGACTGTGACCATGTGGTTCGTCCTCATATGCTTATTTAAATTTTCATGAAATCGTTGTGGTTATCAATTATGATGTTTAATTACATTGATATGTTTTTTGAGATTAGAGAATACTACATACTATAAATTTTATAAACTAACTTGCAAATTGAGAGGTATTGTGTGTAATCTGAAAAATTGATGTGATTTAATTTACCCTTTAACAAAAGATTCCCACACAGATAGTAAAATTAACCAGCACCTGCTATATGATATACCGCTTATCTTAGAACCATGATGATTGATGAGTGAATCAACATATAAGAAATCATTATGAAGATTTAAGATCTTAATGTTTTCCTGACATGATTTAGAATAGAACACAAGGTGGTCATTTGATGGATTTACATAGTTGTGGTTTGAAGTTGAGTTAACAGCTATGAATCTATGACTTGCAGTGTGATCCAGAAGAATATGGAGCATGTGACGCAGGCTGCAATGGTGGGTTGATGAACAATGCTTTTGACTACATACTCCAGGCTGGAGGAGTACAGACAGAGAAGGACTATCCTTACACTGGAAGAGACGAGACCTGCAAATTCGACAAGAGCAAGGTCGCAGCTACGGTTGCAAATTTCAGTGTGGTTTCCCTTGATGAAGACCAAATTGCTGCAAATCTAGTGAAGCATGGCCCTCTTGCAGGTACCTAATCTTAAATTGTTTCCTTACTTCCTCATCTGAAGAACTGTGTTTGGCAAAGTTTGATGTTCTGTTTTTTGCTTTGCTTGGTACAGTTGGTATCAATGCAATATTCATGCAGACATACATAGGGGGAGTCTCATGCCCCTACATCTGCGGCAAGAATCTGGATCATGGCGTGCTCCTAGTGGGTTATGGCGCGGCCGGATATGCTCCCATTCGCTTCAAGGACAAGCCATTCTGGATCATCAAGAATTCATGGGGAGAGAGCTGGGGAGAGGATGGATACTACAAGATCTGCAGGGGTAAGAATGTGTGTGGAGTGGATTCCATGGTCTCAAGTGTAGTAGCTACTACATTTACATCTAGCAACAATTAAATTAAAATGCAACAAGGACTTTACTTTATCATTCTGGAGTTTTATGTAAATAATAACATGTATGCTGTGAAATGTTCTGCTAGAAGCTAAGTAAGTATCTTTGTTTAGGATCTCAGGAAAAAAACTGCAATCTTCAAAGTTTGGTTATGTATTATCTAATATCTGTATGCCTTGTAAGTCCAGTGCCAAGATATTTGTGGCAACTTGGCCAGTAATTAAATGAACTGGAAAACTTTGCTATGAAATCTTATATCTTATGGCTTTCTCTAGTAATCTGTTTCGTTTTATATCGTTGTGAAAAATTTGATATATTCTTAAATAAATGTAATCTAATTAATTCTTGACAACATTATTTCAGTTTTAGTTCTGATTCCCTACTTAATAACGTGAAACAATGTTCAATATTTACGTGCGCTATAATACTAACCTGCATTGCCATATCTAAGTATGAGATATGACCCATTAGACATGAATTCATAGTATTGATATAATGATAAATTGACCCATGATTTTGATGTTCATAGTATAAGCGTCAAATCTTAATCATTCATCTACTATTTGAAAATCATAAAATTAAATCTCTGTATCAAATGTATAGTTAGAAATTTAGAATTTAATATCTATGCTATCTGTAAATTTAACAAATGAGTTTACCAAACATTTTTTTTTTATCTAGAAAAGAATCAAACATTATAAAGGGCTATCTAAAAGGCCAAAGTAGACATCCAAGAGTGGGTAAGGTAGCTGTGGGGCTACCTAGGAAAGAGGCAAATTAAGAAAGGGCTACATACTTAGGTTAATCAAATATTGCTTGGAGAATTAGGTGGCTGTGACCACTGACCTTTAACTGAAGGTGGCATCTTTATATTAGTCATAAATTGATACAGCAAATGAGTGTGTTAACATTTTTGAAGATCGATGTTGCAAAAATGAAGATGGCTCACTTCAAATTAATCATCCAGGCAGAAATAGAACCATCTTGATTCAAACGGTGTTATGGTCTTTTCCTTTTGTTATTCACTATGCTTATTAATTTGATTTCTAGTTGGTTTTCTATGCAATGGTCCTTTCATTTTATTTTTTTTTCATTCTTTTTGAGTGGCTTGATTTTTCTTGTATTGTGCTCCTATCTCCTTTGAGTGTCAAAACATTATGCAATTATTGAAACAAAAAATTGAGAAATCATGTTATCTACTTCTTCTTAGAGAAATCATGCCATCCAAGTATAGAGCTATTAAAGTTTAATTAGGTTAACAAGTTGAGTTGGTCTAGTGGTTAACTTACTAGTCCGTTTAAACAAGCGTCGGAGATTTGAATCTTGCCTTGTGTATGTAGTAACCCATTGGCTAGCGGCAAACCCTTAAATGAAGCTCAGATTCGTGATGGATTAGTCATTGACGTGTCGGAATGGGGGATATGGTGCGAAAGAAAAAAAAAAGTTTAATTAGGTTGACCCCTTTTTTTTTGTAATAATTAGGTTGACCTTTTACATGGGTTGACTCCGAAACCGCACACTAAATTATTGTGTACTAATATATGGTTGATCCAATTAAAGTTTATATATAGGCCTAATAAAAAAAGACCAAACAGAATGCTAACCCAAGACTGTTGAGGCTTTCATGCTACTAGAGCCCACCTTTTACTCTCAAGACTTATTAATGTTCCATATTTGTATATTCCTATATTACATCCATAACTATTTAAGGTAAAAAAAAAAATTATTTAATTTTAATAGCAATTCGTAGTATATATGAATCATTACATAAATGTGCTAAGTAAACTTGGACTGACCCAAACTTTTTTATTTGTAGGAAGAAGCTATGTATATTGAAAAATGAAATTAAATCCCTAAGGAAAGCCACCCTAAGTTTGAATAGAATAAAATTAAAGTATGCATAGTTTCTACTTAGCTTCCAGCTCTCTAGCTCCTGTAACTTTGGAAAAAGATATACACTGATAAGTATGCCGTAGTACTTCTTTTTGTTGAAATTTATAATCATATAATTACTATCATAATAAGTATTTACTCTTAACAACTTTTGAAGAGAATAAGATAATATGAAAATTTTGGTCAATATATAATATTGGACAATAATTGGAAATAGATAATACAGCTAAAAAGAAAATGATAAAAGGTACTTCCTACCATCCAATACGTTAAAAGAATCCTTTAATTTCTAAGCGTGTATATATGAGATCATGCATGATTTATTATTTTATTCCATTTTTAGGAAAAGACATTATAACCATTTTTTTTTTATTTTCAGAATTGCATTATAAACTAGTTGTATACGAATCTAATAAAAAATAAAATAAATAAAGACTTAATTAAAAATTTAATAAAATTATAAAAATCGACAGAATAATTAAGCCAAAAACATGTGTTGATGTTCCTAATAAGGGCACTACCTAGGCACAAATGCATGCGCATAAAAGTTGTCTCAAGAAATAAACAAATAATAATAATGGAATTTAAAAGAGAAGAGAAAAAGGAAATAAATAGTGTTTTTGTTTTGTGCTCTTCATCTCATGATGACGATAAACAAAAGGGTGGTTCCATTTTCTAATCCCTAATTAATTGAATTGAATTAAAGGAAAGAAGAGACGTAGTTGGTGAAAGCTAGCGTGTGTTACCTTGGTTGAGACATGATGACAATTTATCGGCTGAGAACGAAGCCTATAATCCACTTAAAGAGAAACCTATAACCCAAGATCTTCGCTCTATACATAATCTAAATTCTCATCACACATCATTTCACTCACATGCAAAAACACTCATTTTTGGACCCAACCCTAGCTAGAAAAATAACCCATAACTATGTCATCTACTATATATTGTTATATTAAATGGGGACCACGAAAAAAATATTTCATTTTCATTCTTATCTTATCAACACTTGTTTTAATTTGTTTGATTTTGCAATCTACCCATTATATCGTTGTACTTGCATATTTTGAAGATTGAGGCATCAATTCGTTCAATTGTTATGACCTTAAGCTCAAATTAAAGGACAACCTAACTTTAAAAGATTAGCTTATTAGATAGGATAATTTATTTGTTCGGTCTAATTTTATCATCTCTTTTGAGTTTAATAATAACCACAATAGCTTAATTTTAGCTGTTTATTCTTCGGATGAGTATCTAAACTTAAAATCCTAAATCTTTATAAAATACTAAGGTTTATGAAATAAAATGTAGTGATTTTTTAACAAAATAAAGTATTGATTATTATATATTAAATCAAGTGTAACTAAAGGACAGTTATCTATAAAGTGTCGTAAATTCGTTTAGCGACAATTTAAAACCGTCACAAAATTCTTGTAAAACTATCGATATTATTTGTTTTCCTTTCAGTGTATTAGATGAAAAATCATTCAAACTTATGATGGATTTTAGTGGGTTTAAAAATTGGTTCATAAAGAAAAATATTCAAAATTTTATAAAGACATTGTAGTAGATGATGTATCTCTCTAGGACATGTAGAATCCAACACATCCAATCAATTCTAAGACTGGATATTATTCATGCTTAATATGAAATTTGTAGGGCTGAACATTTGTTTAATTTGTAGACCAATAACAAGTAACAAACTTTGAATAATAAACTCACATGTCTTATTAGAATTGAAGGTATTTATATCAAGCATAAAAATTAAACTAGCTCATATAAAAGATGGGTTACACGTTATTCAATAAGCTCTTATAAAAGTAAGGGTTAAAAAAAAAAAAAAAACTTTTTGTGATATTTATCGGTATTATTATAATACATCTTCAAGATTTTAATTCCTATATATTATCAAGTTATGAATGCTATTTTTTTCTAAGAATTATCTAATAATGCATAGTGATAAAGGGCAATAAAGTAAATGGATGATGAAGTTAATTGCTTCCCGGTAGGTAATTAACTACATTGATGTAATGTTATATTGTGATCTCTTAATTTATGTGATATTTTTTATAAATGTTTCCATGAAATTTATAATAACTATAAAAATTTAATTAAATAAGTTAACATTTTTAGGTATTTTATAATTTTATTTTAGATGTTTAATAATAACCTTGACTTATAAAATAAGAGATCAAACAATTTATCCTATTTTTTTTCTTACAAAAAGAAAATAAATGTACATTGAGTTGATCTTGTAAATATAAATTTCATCATTAGGTTTTTTATTATAAAAAATATTGTTACCTACACTTCAAGTGAATAATTGATGCATAAATTAGGCTGATATTTTTAGTTATAGAAGCTGTGAATGTGTTGTGCCGGGTTATGGATTATAGAGGTGCTATACCAATATGTAGAACAACTTTTTCTTAGAGATGGTGTTAAGAAGTTGGACCATCCGATTTCATTGTTTTTAAAATTTTGTTAGCAAATCGAAGAATCCGTTTTGTATGAAGAGGAGATCTGGACATTCACATAAAGCGTATCGGACCATGCGATTTGTGCTTTTATGTGAATGAAATCGGAGGGTCCGTTTTGATTATTAGTTATTTTTTAAATTAGGATCAACAGCTCGCTGGGTTCGAGTTGTGGATTTTGATTTCTTGGACTTTTTATTTTTTTTTAACTCAAAGGATGAAGCAGCCGTAAGTTTTCATGGAGGAAGAAGATGGAGTTATTTAAACTGGGTGAGGAAGGAAGCAAGGAAGGAAAAATGAGGGTACGCATGCAAGGAGTCCGAGTTGTGGGGTTAAAGGGGCACCGTCGCTGGGGAGCCACTAGCGTGCGACACGTGGCTTGTGCTACCATAACTCGGAGAGTCCGTGTTCCTCCAACAACTCGCACAGTCCAATTTGCACCTTGCTAACATCACACTCATGTAAAGTTTCCCTCCTCTCCATAGTAAGTTGTAACTTTTAGAACAGCAATTGAAGTAAGGAAATTAGGAAATTGATTGATTTGAGTTTGGGAAATAAAGAGAAGAGAAATAATAAGGTGAAGGGAGGGAAAGCAAAAACAAGCACAAGGCTCGAGAGTTAAAAATGGATGCTTCGATGGGACACCCAAATCATTCACATTCTCATTCTATTCACTCTCTGAAATATATTCAAAGTCATTGCATTATTACACGTTCAATTTATGTAAATAGTGCCATCTTATTATTAGTGTTACTAAAGTTTTATTACATAACTATTTGGGCAACAATATGTATGTGATCTGATTATTTATTAGAATTAAGTTGTGACATAATAATCTTAAGATCACATAAAACACCAAATGAAATTATTAAGTGGATGGTAATATTGTGTATATTTTTGTTGTTTGTTAATTTTTATAGAAAACAATCTTGGCAGTGCATGTATCTTCTACTGTTAAACCGCCACTAAATTGTGGCAGATTTTTTTAGGGTTTATTTTATTTCTTAATAAAATTAATTTGACTACAAATAATCTACTTAATTTAGTAAAATTTTTCATAAGAGAACTTAAAAAATAAAATAAAATAAAAGTGAAAAATGAATTTTTTTGAGTGACATACATCAACTACGTACGAAATTAAAATTATACATAAATTTCATAAAATTTTCATTCCATTTTTACTTCTCATTTAAACAAATACACTCTTAAAGTTAAGAATATAATAATTAAATAATAAATGCAGTTTCCACCAATAACATGTCGCTTTTGGAGAAATTAGATGAGGAACTTGACTTGTTTAGCTACCGTTAATTTCAAGATTCCATGTGTAAAAAAGTGAAAATAAATATATATTATTGACAATGATGGCTACTTAAATAAGTTATCTTGTTGGGCCAGCCCAAACCGACCTTGAAATTGGTCTACTAATTCAATCATGGAGTGGAAGTTCTACAGTACAAAAACACCGGTAAAAAGAGCAAGGTTCTTCTCAATTTTGACGCCAAAAAGAAAAGAAATGAAAAGAGAAAAAGAAAAAAAAAATTCTCACTTCTCTAACCATTCTTTTACCAATAATAAATGGCATGAAACAACACCTTGATCAACCTCAAATTGTGATTACTTTTTCATGTAGTTGATTCTTCTAGCTTACATAATTAAGGAGAAGTCATATTAATATAATTTAGACATCTATAAGGTAGCGTGAGGTACTGAGACAGAGACTGAGAGACTGAGATTTAGTATCATGTTTATTGATTCAGAGATTGATACTAAAATTTTTGTCTCTGTCTATAAAATTTCAGTATTTCAGTACCTACAAAAAGTAGGGACACATGTGACTAAATTTTTTAGAGATAGAGACTGAAACTTTAATAACATTTTATACCTAAAATATCTTTATTTCAATTGATTATTTTCAATTTTACCCTTTATACAAATTAAATTAGAGTTTTATTCTTGTTTCAATTTCTGTCTCCCACTTTGCACCAAACAGAATACTGAGATTTATTTGAATCTCTGTCTCTTAGTCTCAGTCTCTCAGTCTCAGTCTCTCCATCAAACACTACCTAAAATACCTAATAAGATTCAAGGGTAAAAAATAAAGTAATACTAGCTAGGAAAAAAAAATATAGTCCAAATAAATTTGTCTTATTTAGTATTTATTAATTTTAGTAATAATTAATGAATACTAAACAAAACAAGTTTTAGTTGTTTTTGACAAATTTTTTTGTTTGTTACTAAATATTTTCAAAAAAAAAAATTTAAAAGTTTAAGAAGTTCATGAGGAACCAAACGGGAACAAAATTTAAGAAAACATACTCTAAATGCTAAAATGAGGTTACACCAAATTATGATGATTTGAATGTTTAATTTTTCCCCTTAATTAGTCTAATCACTTGAGCTTATTATTAGGTCTTCCCCTAAACTAGTTTGTTTATAAAGGAGCTCTGATTTTATATAATTTTCATGTTTTCTTTCCCAAAAAGTAATGTTGACCAGAATTATTGAATAAGAATTCATCTATGTTGATGAAGGAACGCACAATCAAAAATTGAAGGAATAATTTTCTTGGCCACCAATCAAATTTAATATTGATTATTCAAATATTAGGCTATGCACCTTTGATGATAAGGAGAAGCAACCAAAAAAAGTTTGGTTAGCATGTGCTCTAAGAATTACTTAGAGTGAATATCCTATTCGATCATTATTTCGAAAGGACAACGAGGCTAAAAAAAAAATCTAATTTTGCTCTTAATTTTTTTTTTTGGATTAATTAGTCTCTATGTCAAAAAAAATAACATTAACTTTTTTTTGTACAGAAATTTCGTTGTTCTTTTGAAGTAATTGTCAGAGACTGAATTGAATTTTTTTTTTATCAAAAACCTCGTTGTCTTTCGAAATAATTGTCATAGGCTATTTTGAATTTTTCTCTTAACAAACCCACATGAGAATAGGTTGAGTTTTAATATCTTTAAATAGAGAAAAATAACACTAAAACAAACTTTACTACTTTTGTTATGTACTAACTTTAACTCAAGTAAAATTAAAAAAAAAAAGTTTTATTGTCCAACAAAATTAAGAATTTCAGACCTAATGACTTGAGAAAGAGAAAAAAAAGTATAGTTTCCTTTTTTATATATGTAAATTACCTTTTTTTTTTAAATGTATTTTTAGATTAAATAGATTTCTATAAATTAATTCAAAATGCACTAAAATAATAGAAATGTGATAAGAATAATAGTAGTAGTATATTAAAATAAAAGATGTAACATGCATGGTGGACAAGGTGCCGCCGAATAATAAAAATGGCAGTAATATATAGTTGGTGATGATGGAAAGTGATACGATCTTCTAATAAGTAGCAGCAGAAAGATGATTATGATTTGTTTCCTCGGGCCCCTAATAATAACAATTGAATTTTAGAATTCAAGAATATATAAAGTTTGTCTTTTGGAAATGATAGAATAGTAGTAATAATAATAATAATAGAATTAATTGACATTGGTCGGGTGAATTTTTTTTAAACATGGGAAAATATAAATGGATTTGAATGTATAATACATAGATATAGGATTAATAACAGATTAATGATTAACGGCTGGAAATTATTCAAGAATTTAGAATTA
>NC_029790.2:847549-852531 GCF_000816755.2 Arachis ipaensis | reverse complement strand
TACTCATTTAAACAAAAAAAAATTGTATTTTTTTTTAATCACTAGTTATAATTTATGTAATTTTTTTGTGATTTTTTAAATTGTTACTCACAATTTTTCAGATAATATTTTGTATATGGATGCATTATACTAAATTTACATAATATTACCGTAGGATTGATTGGCAATGGGTATGGTAGAATAGGGTTTGGACCTTACTTTAATTCTATTCGCGGGTTAAAAATTTTATTAAAATTTACCCTACCTTATTCGCGGGTTGAGAATTTCTCAACTCTAATTCTACCCGCACTCTACAATTCTAAACCCTACCCTACTATACCCTACTCTACCCGCAGAAATATCAATTTTTTTTAAAGTAAATATAAAATTCAATCATTTTGAATTTTATACATATTAATAACATAAAAAATAAAAAAATTAATGCTCTAAATTACTAAATTAACTAATTAGTTTTAGTGATTGTTCATTTATTGTAAGTCATTACATAAGGGAAATTGTAAGTTTAACTCTTACTTCCTTCACTATATACCTAATTTTTATAAAATATGTGTTACATGTGAGGTAGGGTAGGGGTAGAGTAAGGTACATCATAAATCCATATCCTACCTTACTTGCAGACATACCCAAACTGTACCCTATCTTACCTGCAGCGAGTTAGATAGCCTACCCTATTCGAACGAATTGAACCAAATTGGATACCCATAGATAAAGTATCAATTACCAGCCCTAGTATTACGTCCATAATTTTATAATTAACCAAAAAAATTGGGCACCAAAAGAGTAGTAGATTAATGTTTGTGATAGGAATTGAAGCAATAAAACCTTTTTGTCTTATTGTATCTGTGGTTAGTATTATTGGATCCCAATTATTAGCGGTCTTTAATTTAATTACAATTGGGGCGCTTCACGTGCTGCTGAATCAATCACTCATTATTGAAGGTTTTATTTGATTCTATTAGTCCCTTTTTGACACTATGCTCAATTACTATTTACTGCTCCTACTTCAATTCACTATAACCTATGACGCTTTGGCCCTCCTAATCCTACCCCTACATAGTGTCTAATAATGTCTTTTGCTTCCTTTTTTCAATTTGGACTTATTTTCAAAATAATGTGTGTTTCTAGCATCAAATTGTAAGACACTTTTATTCTTTTAACGTCCATTATATATATGTTCAATAAGAAAATTTCCAAGTGTGCCGTCATACCAGTATTTCAGTAATTTTTAATCGTTGATCTTAATTATAAAAAATATATATAATTAAAATTAATAATTAAAAATCACTGATACACCAGTATGATGATACTTGAAAATCTTCCTATTCAATAATAGATGAATTAACAATATATTAAGCAAATTGCATTCTTAGAGAGAAGACTAATAAGATTCAACATATTGAGAAACAAACATTGTTAAAGATAATTATTGATCTTCAAAAATGGCAAATATCCATTTGAGCGTCTAACAATTTTCTTTAAGGTGTTAGTAAAATTCAAATGGTTTTTCTTAAAGACTAATTAGATTTAAAATTTATTTAAAAATTTGTTATAGTGATTAATAAATATATATAATAAAATTAGAATTTTTTATCAGTAATTTTTAATCATTAATTTTAATTATAAAAAATATATATAATATATATAATTAAAATTAACAGTTAAAAATCACTGATACACAGTATGATGGTACATTTGAAAATCTTTCCGTATTATTATTATTATGGCAGCTAAGCTCTTGGTACGTTTATTTGAATTGTGGTGCATACCATTAATGAAGCAAATTAAAGGTCAACTCAACAGTTCTTTTCACATGAGATGACCTAATTACAATGTTAGGTCAGTTGGATACAAATTGTTATTATTATTATGGAAAATGAGAATTTGAAACTTTTTATGTAATTTAATTTGCAATCTTTCTATGAGCATTTATTATTAAAATTGATCTCTTCAATAGAATATTGAAATCATGGAAGAATGTATGTACATATTATTATTATTAACCCTTCTATCACTTTTTGAAATATTTTAATTTCAAAGAAATAGTATTTTGAATTTTCTGCTAAATCTTAGATTTAAAAAAACGGTTAAAGCTAATTCTGTTTTAAAAAAAAACTCTCAAGAATAATTCTTAGGAATAAAAAGTGACAACAAATACTTATTTCTTATATAAAACTATTAGTTATTAATAATTAGCTGATGTGTCATGAAAGTGATGGAAGAAACAATGAGAATTTTTTGATACATCATCAACCATCCAATATGGTAATATAATCATCAAACATGGAATAATGAAAATTACATTCATCGAGGTTTTTGTTTGATGCATGTTCCACATTGGAAGGCCTAAACTATAAGACAGCAAACCAACTTGGATTGGATAAGTGGTCAGCTCATTCGTTCGCTTAAGTAAGTGTCGGGAATTCGAATTCTGCCTTGTACCGCATGCAGCAATTTATTGGTCAGTGGCAGACCCTTAAATGGAGTTTCGATCTGCGACGAATTAGTTTTTGATCTGTCGGATTGAGGGATACCGTGAACAACCAAAAAACTATAAAACAGCAAGTTTTCATAATTTTATTTGAAGTGAGACAAAATTATATATATACTATTTAATTTAATATTTAGTAGAAGATATAGTATAGGGCTTCTCTTGAAATTAATTGAACCCAATTATTTTTGGTTAAGTAACACGACTTCTCACTAATTAACTTAATTAATTAATTAATTAATTAATTACGTGGTAGCTGGTTGGTATAGAGCTGGTTCAATTAATTAATATGTTTTTATGTCTTTCTAGAATGCTACTGAAATAGATACTAGTAAATTTTTGCTTGCAAGCTAGGGCAAGTTTAAAGAAAGCACAAACAAACATGCAATCGATGAAGCTCGTGTATGTCTCATAAGGGAAAAAAATAATGGTAAACAAACAAATTAAAGATATATCTAAATTATTCGATCAATGATAAAAATATTTTTAAATTTTATTACCAATAAAAATACTTTTAAATTATTTAAAAATATGATAAAAATACACCTTCAGGACAACGAGGCCCCTGTGCCACAAAAAAATAAATGTTATTTTTTTTGGCACAGGGGCTAATCTGTCCCAAAAAAAATTTATCAGGGGCCGGATTGGGTGTTTTTTTTTCTTGGGGGCCTCGTTGTCCTTTCGAGATAATTGTTAGGGGCCGGATGGGGTATTCACTCTTAATTTTATTGTGAAATTGTTTTTTTTATTTATTTTTGAAATATTTAAAAAACAAAGATAATTTAAAAAATGATAAAAACTCAGGTGAAGTCGACTTCACGTGAAATTGATACTTGATAGTCGTTAGATGAAAATTTAGTCAAATTAATTAAATTATTTAACGATTTTCAGGTATTAATTTCACATCAAGTCGATTGTACCTAAATTTTCACAAAAAATATATATATTTTTATTGGCGCCATAATTTGTTGGGATTTTGTTCGTGTAAGAAAGTGTCGTACACAAGAACCGTTGGATTTGGTTATTGATGATGACGTGGATGATCTAAGCGGTGATTGAGACGTGTGTGATAAAATGTGAGTGACGCAGCACTTCTGCTTTTGGTTACATACTTAGATACTCACTTGAAAGAAAATCTTTACAAAGAAAAACTAAATAATAAATAAATATATTTTTGTTTTGTTTCGTTAATTATAGCGGGATGGTCAGAGAGAAAGTACTACCGGGTTTTCCGGTGCAAGGACGAATAAGTAAAAGCCAATGATGTGACACGTGGGCCAACCTCCTCCATTGATGGTCAAAAACATCATTCTTATTTTCTTTTTGATTGTCTACGGTATTTTCTTGTCACGCGACAAAACAATTTTATCGTAAATTTAAACTATATTTAAGAATTTATTATTATTTAATAGATTATTGCATACACAAAATAAAATTTTAATTTCAGACATTTATTTAAGCGGACGAATAAGCTGACTCGTGGAATTCATGAGTTTGATTTTTATTCACCCATCAAAACTGCCTTTGATGGACAGAAGTTTTTTGTCCTTACAAACTTTGGTCAAAATAGTACCCTTTATTTTTGGAGAAATTTGTTCTTAAATGGTTGATGTGCATCTTGATCAAACAAAAGGACATTAGTGTAAGTTCAAGAAAAAAATTGGAAAAAAATTTTTATTCAAAACTTTTGATGTATATATACAAGAGACTTTCTGAATTCTTGTGTTTTCTAACAAGGTAAAAAAAAATTGTCCTCTATATTCTGAATTTAACACTTAACTTCCTTTATGCATTGTTGTATCAAAAGGAAATTAGTGCTAACTTGTACAGTAAAAATTTATTTAGATGAATATAAGTTGATCGAATAATCAAACTTGTGTTTTAATAATAATAATAATGAATAGAAAATTATACAATAATTAAATAAAAATTTGTTCTTAAAAATGCCATGAAGTGGTGTTTGATATATGTATTATTCATTTTTTTTTTTACTAATTGTCTCGCTCTAGTAGATACGGTGTATATATGTAGAGTTCAAATTAATTAAATGTTGCACCCAATTTAACAATGAAGAATATATGTACATGTACTCAAAATATATACAAATAGATAAGCAAGCTAGTATTTTTCTGTGAAATATTATTTGGAACAATTAGTATGATAGGATAATTAATTGTTCTCTACATATTATCTTTGTAAAATTTTTGATTAAACAATCTATACATGTTGAAAGATTTAGATAATATACAAAAAAGAGAACAAAATGTAATTAAACTTTAGTAGAATCCATATATCACCCAAAAATAATAGAGTGTCAATTCCCAAATTATATCAAACAAAAAAATGATATTAGTTTTGTGTGAATATAATTGAAATAAAGTAGAAACTATTTGTTTGTTTTAATTAATATAATTGTTTTTTCTGTTTTTTTTTTCCTAAAATTTTAATTATTTATTTTGTTTATAATATTCAAGTAATATTATTTTTTATTTTT
>NC_029790.2:840709-847535 GCF_000816755.2 Arachis ipaensis | reverse complement strand
TATGCCATATGCCAATTTTTATTTATAACCGTGTTTAATGAAAGTGTCTAATAAAAATATTTTTTTTATGATTGTGTTTAATAGAAGTGTCTTTATAAATATATTTTCTGAATGTGTCTCTTTATATATATGTTTAAAATATAATAATTAATTATTGTTGATAATAAATTAGCAGATAATATATTGGTACCCTATACTTTTGGTAACACTAATTATATTAATTACAAATTTTCTGAATATATTTTTCATTTTTTTTGTCAGAGGATACTATGTTGATATGTTCCCTTCGGCCCAGACTTTCTCTTTCTTTTCTCTTTTCTCAATTCATAAATGAGTTCTATGGCGGCGAAACCACCACTACTTAACACAGTATTTCTCATTCCATTATTATTATTATTACCATTGAAAACGATAAATAAGTTCTTAGTCTTTTAATTTAAAAATAAATAATTTTTAAATTAAAAAAAAAACTATTTATCTTTTTCTATTGTTACTGTTGCAACTTGCAACCACAAAACCTTCTCTTTCTCTTTAATAATTTTTTTTTTATTTTCCATCCTGAAATGTTTTAATCTTACTGAGAGTCAACCAAATAAAACACCCTCCAAAAAAATCAATTAATTAATTAAGTGTAGATATTTTTAAAAGAAAAAAAAAAGCCACAACTAAGTACTAACAGTTTGCACTTGAAAAGGCAACAAAATTACAGAGAATTTATATAAGCTCTCTCTCTCTCTCTCGGTTTCTTCTTCTTCTTAGCTTCTTCATTCTGCTATGGATGTTATCTCCACCGCTATTATTTGGTGCAACCTAACATGGCAGGTTTATTCTCTCTAGGTCCACATCATAGCAAACAAGAAGAACAAGATCAAGAAGAAAACAACAACAACAACAGCAACATCCAATTGCTATTGAGAAACGAAGAGATCTACACCAACAGCAGCACCACCAACACCAACACCAACAGAGGGTTCGAGATATGGCCTCATCATCATCAACCAAGCTACTACTCCTTCGGTTTGGGTCCGTCTAGCGAGAGAAACACCACCACAAACCTAAACGACGACGTTTCGGTGTCTTTCTCTGATGAGTCTAACCGGTTCGGGTTCACCGTCATGAGATCTTCTTCTTCCGGATCGGGTTTAGGAAGCGGCACCAATTGTCAAGACTGCGGTAACCAAGCCAAGAAAGACTGCGTCCACCTTCGCTGCCGAACCTGCTGCCGAAGCCGAGGGTTTCAATGTTCTACTCACGTTAAAAGCACCTGGGTTCCTGCTGCCAAACGACGCGAGCGCCAACACACTCTCGCGTCGTTACAGCAGCAGCAACCGGGGAGAGCAGGAGAAGGAGAAGGAGGAGGCGGCGATGTTCACTCTAGACGAACTAGAGAAGCCTCCGCCTGTGTTCCCATGCCGATTACCACTACAGGTAAATTCAATTAAGATTTTGACTTGGATGTAGTGTTTGTGTTGAGAGAGAGAATTGCAATTTCTTACTATGGTCGTCACCTTGTTCTTTAATTTCTTGTGGATGGAGAAATGATTAATAAGCTTCATGATATGTGTTACATGCATTGTTATGGCCCCTTATTATTATATGAATTTTGAATAGTATTTTGATTTGTTGGATATGATGAAATTAGGGTTGGAACTAGGGCAATTCCCTCCGGAGTTGAACTCACCGGCGGTGTTCCGGTGCGTCAAAGTCAGCCCAATGGACGCACCTGATGAGAGGTACGCGTATCAAACGGCTGTCAATATAGGAGGCCATGTTTTCAAAGGGATTCTCTACGATCAAGGTCCAGATGGTCCTTTCGCCACCAATGCCGCCACCGCCGGCGAAGGCTCCTCCCACGGAGGAGCTGAGCCTCATCATCAACAACTGAGTCTCATAACAACCACCACCGGTGCCGGCATCACATTTGACCCTTCACAGCTTTATCCGGCGCCGATGAACGCTTTCATGGCCGGTACGCAATTCTTTCCGCCCCCGAGAACCTAGATTCTAGAATCCAAGCCTTAACAGAGTAATGTTATTTGAATATAATAAACAGATATATCATAGTCATAATAAGAAGAGAGAAAAAATGTTTTTTCAATTTCAATACTCACAACATTGTATTCATTTTCTCCTCTCTCTTCTTATATTTATGTTACGGTAGAAACTCAGGTTCAGTCAATTTCACGTGAAGTTGATAGGTGAGAGTCGTTAGATGGTTTAACTAATTTGACTAAATTTTCATCTAATGACTCTTAACTATTAACTTCACATGAAGTCGATTGCACCTGAGTTTCTACGTTATGTTATATCTAGTTTCTATGTTCAAATATTATTATTAGAGTGTGTATCCCTCTCCCTTTGAATAATTTAAATTGGAGTCTCTACTAGGATTATATATTATGTTTCTTGATGGGAGGTATATTGTTGTTCCAAGTTATTATAACATTATTATTATTGAGCTCAATGCAAGTTATATATATATTGTAGCTTCTAGAGAGCTATAGAGAGCAGTTAAGAAGTGTTCACAAATGATTAGGACCATGATGATCATTTCAGAGGGTGCACGAAATTAAAGGGTCCCCTTGTGTTTCTTTTGTTTTTGTCTTGTCCCAATCTCACTTCAGATTTTCATGGTGCCAAATACTAAATTCTTATATCTTATCGAAACTCTCAACCTTAATTTATCTAAGCTAATTTTCAGTAATGTGTATCATTTCTTTTCTATACATAGATAGCATGTGGTTATGTGCAATTAATAATATTATTATTTTTACAATCTCTGATTTTCATTCTTAGATTGATTTGATTTGATTGGATTATATATATTCAATATAATTCAGTGAGCTTTATTTCTGCTGGTTAGTGCTGTAGTCCATGATGCTTTTTCTCCCGTTTATCCGCGTTTTCATGGCGGATCAAATCAAAATGGAACAAAAATAGGTTTCGTGTTTGGTCAAGCATAGAATTTCTAAACCTTTCTTTTAATTCTTTGCATGATTTCTGGGGAGAAACATGCATGACATTATGGGAAATAATGTTATTACTTATTAGTATGTGTAGCAGATAATATTTGTCGGATTAAATCGGTATATTTTTTTTATAGGTTTTATTTTGTAATAAATAAATAATATGTAACAATACTTTTTACAGAAAATTATTAGGAAGTCAACATTTAAAAAAAGAAAAAACAACTAATGTTTCCTTTATATTCACTTTTTGATGAGAGATCAGGTACAAATTAAACACAAACAATATAATGTGAAGAGATAAAATAGATTAAAAATATATAATAATGATAAGTCCCATATAATTTTTCTGAATGTGACATCTAATAATGTCTAAACAAATTAAAAGTAGGTCCCAATATAATTTTAGATGTATGTATATTAAGTGCTTAACATGTAAAGCTCATAAATAATATTACCCAAATATATTATCGAAATATTTAGTAACCAAAGAAAATCAACCAAAAACAGCTAGAACTTGTCTTATTTAACATTTATTAAATGTTAAATAAGGCAAGTTCTAACTGTTTTTTTATGTTTCGAATACCAACATCTATTATGTGGTTAAAGTAAAGTCTTGATTTAAGTCTCAGATGAAAAAGTACTAAAGTAGCAAGCAATATCTCATATTGATAGAATTTTGCCATCAAGTAAACTTTATACAAATTATAATACTTTATATTGAATTCACACACTTAAGAAGTGATTAAGTATAGTTTAAATTATTAATTAATAAACATGGCACGGACGGTGGGTCTTAATTAACCTTTAATTTGTTACTTTGTCTCCTAATACATTGGCAATTGTCCATTGATGAGAAAGGTCCAATTCATGAGTTCCAAAAAGTGCTTTAATTTCACTTTCTAAGTTTCAATTGAAGACCCATTATTATTATAATTTCTGTATAGAACAATCAATTGCATATATTAACATAAAAATGGAGAATTGCAACTAGCATTTACACCAACTACTTCTCTGAGGCACAATAAAAATTATAGCCACTGGAATAGACATAACATTGATACACCAATACATATAATATGGATCTCCATAAGATGTCTATTTCCGTATGCTAGAGTTGGAAAAGTTGCATTCTTAGCTTCTTCAATTCAATTCAATTTGGCTCATAAACGTTTTAATGATTCTCAAAGTATGTGCATGTGATGGTGTGTTAGTGTATATATACATATTCATACAAGTGGCTACACTATATAGTAACATAGGTCAAGGTACATATCATATGATCATAGCTAGGGTTAAATTCATAGACTTCTGGTTTTAGTTGATGAGCAAGAATCACAAACTTTACGGAAAAATTTCCCTAATTTTGTAATAAAAAAAACTGACCCATAACATGTGCTATACAACTCTTCACTTGATTGGGACATACCCATTATTATTACCCAAAGTCTCTTTCCATCTCTCTATCTATAGGAAACATTTCAAGTGCACCGGAGAGTATCGGTGCACCAGTTGTTTTAACTGTTGATTTTAATTCCCTAATTTTTTCCCACCATTTTTGTAAAATTGATTTTATGCCTTTTTTTTTTTTTAAAGATCACTAGTTAGATAAAACTAACACTAGGTTTGAAGGACACATCAAGACAGATGATTATTTTTTTTTCTTTTGGACGAAAAAAAAAAAGAAAAGAAAGAGAGACTACAAGTCTACACTACCTTAGAGAGAGGCTAAGTTAAATTGCTCATCATATAACTGCTAAATATATATAGTAGAGAAAGAGTTTTAAGTGTACCGAGAACATCGGTGTTCTAGTTGTTTTAACCATTGATTTTAATTAATATATGGAAAAGTTTTAAGTGTACCGAAAATACTGGTGTTCCAATTGTTTTAACCGTTGATCTGAATTATAAAAAATATATAATATATATTAATTGAAATCAACGGTTAAAACAACTGGAACACTGATATTTTTGATACACTTAAAATTTTTCTTATATATTATATATATATGAGATTTATTTCTTTTTTTAGAGAAAAATAAAAAGAATGCAATTTGGTTCACGTAGTATGCCAGTTTTGACAGATTTTATCTTCTTTGACCGGGTTAACTACCATGAATACATAAGTAAAATACATGGAAAAAAAAATTTATAGACTGGGGTCAACAATTATTTGTCCAGCATAATATTTTCAACGTGAAACTGACTTTATTCTATCTTTGCCAAATTAAACGTACTTGAAATATATTTAATATCCATCTTTACATATCTAATTATTCCCCAATGACCTGAAATGTCAACTTTTTTCATAGGCGTAACATTTTAACATCACACATTCACCTATGCCTTCTCATTTTTTTTTCATAAACAAAGTCTTGAACAAGTGCAATAATGTTATTACTTTACAAACAAATGCAACATCCAATCTAATAGAATGAGTGTTGGAGTATTTAAACTAAAAATGCAATGCAAGTAAGAACATACATTGGTCAAAGCTTGTACGGATAATAATTGTATGGGGTATACGCGAATCACGGGCCATATCATAATATAGGAAGATTTTCAAGTGTACCGTCATACCGGTGTGTCAATAATTTTTAACCGTTGATCTTAATTATATATATTATATATATATTTTTATAATTAAGATCAATGGTTAAAAATAACTGAAACACCGATATGACGGTACACTTAAAAATTTTCCCATAATATATATAGGGAAGAGTTTCAAGTGTACTAGAAACACCGGTGTTTCAGTTGTTTTAACCGTTGATTTGAATTATAAAAAATATATATAATATATATTAATTGAAATCAACGATTAAAACAACTGAAATACCGATGTTCTTCGGTACACTTAAAATTTTTCCTATAGACTTTGTCTCTCCACTTGGAAATAAGCTAAGCATTATGTATATATATTCCATGCATTATGCAATTTGTTTTCTTGTTCTTGTTCTTGTATATATACTTAGGTAGTATTTGGTGGAGAGACAAAGACAGAAAGACTGAGACTGAGAGATAGAGACTAAGAGACAGAGATTGAAATAAATCTCAGTATTCTGTTTGATGTAAAATAGGAGACAAAAATTGAAACAAAAATAAAACTCTAACTTAATTTGCACAAAGGGTAAAATTGGAATTAATTAACTAAAATGAGGGTATTTTAGGTATAAAATGTTATTAAAGTTTCAGTCTCCATTTCTAAAAATTTTAGTCCTCTGTGTTCCTATTTTTTGGAGGTACTGAAATACTAAAATTTTGGAGACAGTGACAAAAATTTTAGTACCAGTCTATGAACTAACAAACATAATACTGAGTTTTAGTCTCTCAGTCTCTGTGTCAGTACATCAAAAGTTAAAACAAACGCTATCTTAGAGTGGTTATGCCTAACTATGATTTGTTATGATTGATTAAAATGTTTAATAGAATACAATACATATATATTTGTATTGTAATTATTAGTTTTATATAAAGACATTTTTATGAGCTAATATTAATTTAAATATTTAAAAAAATAATTTTATAATATGATATTAGAATTGGTCCATATTATTCTTTCCAAAAAAGATTTAGTATAAGAAAAAAAATTATGTAAGAAATTAAGGTAAAGCCACCTAAACACCTAGTTAATTGAGATCATACACAGATACTGACTGTAATTATACACCTAAAAAATTTGAAGGAATTGGTCTACTTTGTTGATTATTATGTTATTCTACTTAACTTAATTAAATAAGTTGGTCTCTTACAGAAAAATATTTTAGATTTTGAAAAGAAAAAAGAAAAGAAAAAACTTATTCTATAATATAATTTGTTTTTCTTTTAGATTTCAATAAAGATATAATTGCTTAATTTTT
>NC_029790.2:838213-840677 GCF_000816755.2 Arachis ipaensis | reverse complement strand
GAATTCTATTGTTATCTTTTTAAATAATAGATAATGTATAAGTTTGTCATCAAATTAATTTTTTAAAAAGGTTAAACTGATATGATGAGAAGTTTTTTTTGAGTTTATGTAAATTCTTGCATAGATTTTATTTTTGTCTTTTTATTTATCTTATGGTAAAATTCTTACGCGAACCAATTTTGGATATAGATTTTGCCATTAGGTCTGAAATTCTACAATGGAACCTCGTAAATACAATTTCAAATTATATATATTTTTATATTTATCATTCCTTCGACTTAATCTCGGATCCATTTTAATGAAAGAAAATAAGGTTTCCTTCAATTTTGAGATTGAGCATGGAATTTTATTTACTCATTTTAAAATTAAGTATCTGTTTTCTCCTTTTCTTGCTAGGATTGGAAATCCTGTATTTTACATATCATAAAAATTTTAATATGATATCATAAAATTAATTTTTTAAGAGTTTAAATTACTAAAAGGAGGCATATTAAGCTAATACAATATTTGTTTTAGATATAGATATAAAAGTAGTAGATAGTGCGAGCAAGCAAGAAAGAAAGAAAGTAAAGTAGCTAGGGTTTGAAATGATAGTGAGAGGAGGTAGGTTCTAGGGTTTGAGCAATGAATAGAGCGGCATGTAGATGGTAGCACAGGCCATAGCACCAAGCTGTTTTTTGCTACCTGCTCAGCTACTTATATACAATACACGAGTGGTCCAACTCTTACTTCAAACTCATCAACTATATATATATATATATACCCAATTGGGTTAGTCGAATGGTCAGCTCACTCGTCCACTTAAGGAACTATGTATATGTATTAGGAAAATTTCAAGTATGCCGTCGTACCGGTGTTTCAATGATTTTTAACCGTTGATCTTAATTATAAAAAATATATAATATATATAATTAAGATTAACGGTTAAAAATTACTGATACACCGATATATCGGTACACTTAAAAATCTTTCTATATGAAAAAAATAAGATATTGTTAAATTAATATTTTTCTTACATTGTTAGGAGGATTATTTGTGAATTCTTTCTTCATAGTGAAGGATATAGTAAGAAAATTATTTGGAGCACTGTAACCTAAAGAATGATATGTGGTGAATAGTAGTGAAGGGTAGGTACAAAAATAAAGCTGTTAAAAAAATGGGATGCAGAAAGATTGTCTCGATCTATATAAATTTGATTTTTGAGTCTGCTGAATTTCTAATCATAGGGTTTGACCCATAGTCTCAAGTGCCTTTATTTTGAGATCTCATATTCAACAATAGCATTATTTTGACTCCTCATATTTTTAAAATCAAAATTTCAAGGTGATTTCAAACTCCTAAAAGAAGTGTTTAATTTTTTTTATATAAAAAANNNGTACTTGATTCAACCCATTCAAATGATAAATAAGACTTGTATATGGCTTTCATATAAATTAAAACACACGACACTTTCATGGGTACGAATACAACAAGATTGATATATGACCAAGATTTTGTAATAATACATACAATCTCGCTATGTTATTAATAACATTTCTACTAATTTCTGCCAATTTTTATTTATAGTTGTGTTTAATGGAAGTGTCTTTGTAAATGTGTCTAATAAAAATATTTTTTTATAGCTATATTTAATAGAAGTGTTTTTATAGATATATTTTCTAGATGTATTTCTTTATATATGTGTTTAAAATATAATAATTATTGTTGGCAATAAATTCGCAGATAATATGTTGGTACCCTATACTTTTCTTAATACATATTATAGCCATATACTGTGAGTTATATATATATATATATATACCGAAGGCGTCCTTGGGGTGATCTCGTAGTTCCTACGGGGTGAAGACGATGGGGTCGGTCCATAGATTTTCTTTCCTTTTGACGGGCAGAGATAATTTCTGGTGGAGCGGTGAAATGCATAGAGATCGAAAAGAACACTAACGGCGAAAGCACTCTGTTGGGCCGACACTGACACTGAGAGACGAAAGCTAACCTCCTTGTTTCTCTCATGTTACAATCCTCTTGCCACTGAGCTCCCTTTCTCCTCGGTCCACAGAACAGAAACAAAATGTAGAACTGGTGCCAACAATTCGTCACAAAAAAAAGAACTCACTAAGTCGAAATCACTAACTAATACTAATAGAATAGAAATAAAACCGTCTTTTCTGTATATATATATGTTTGCCTTAATGCATTGATACGGTAGGTTTTCATTTTCTTGTTCCCATGATGAGTAAAATGTGTTGGTACTTGGTACAGTATAACGTGGTTTTAGGGTCTAGGTCTAAATCCTATAGAGCTTTGGGTTATCATATTTGTTCTTATTTGTAGGCCCATATACAAACTTTATTTGGTCCAACCATTTTACTTAACAAAGTCTCAACATGATTTGTCATGTCTCAAATATAAAATATCATATATAGTACAGAGTAAACTATTAAAAATATTCTATCAAATTTAAATA
>NC_029790.2:837264-838107 GCF_000816755.2 Arachis ipaensis | reverse complement strand
ATTTATATAAAAAATATTTTTTGTTATTTTTTATCATATTCTTAAATATTTTAGGACAATTTGTGTCATTTTAATTTGTTAACACTTACATTTTTCGTGAGTAATTTTGGTATATATGCTAAGTATAAAAGACCAAGTTATGATAAATATGAAAATATAGAGTAAAATTATGTTAGCTTCCCAAGTAGCTTGTTGGTTGAAAGCATGTACTTTTAACCCAAGTGAACTTGGTTCGAAGCTGGCACTCAGGAATCAGAACTCAAGCATGCATGAGGAAATTATTAAGCCTCAAATGAGGTATTTGAAAATACCTCGATAGCGTCATTTAAAGAACGAGGGTCAGTACAAACCCAAAAAAAAAAAAAAAAAAACAGGAAAAGAAAATAGACAACTAGATGCATAAAAGGATAACATAACCTTAGAATCACTATTGCCTTCAATGAAACAATTAGGGGTGGTAATATGTACCCTACTCGTGGATATCTAATCCGATCCCATCTGATCAGGTAGGGTTGTTAACTCGATCCGCAGCGAATAGACAACCCGCGGGTATCCGACCCTACCCGCGGGTTGACAAAAATAGAGGCCACTAGATTGTTAAAAATTGTATTTATATCTCATTAAATGAGAAATATGTTTTATAAAAATAAATGAGCAAAATCTACAAATTTATAAATTTGGTTGAGTGGCTAAGAAGCTTTTGCACATGCTTAAGATTCTTGGTTCAACTCCCATATGTAACATTTTTAATCATATATAACACATATTATGGGGGGTGCGGGTTGGGCGGGTAGGATTTACGCGATCGGGTTGGATCGGATTAGATACCCGCAGATAGGGTCC
>NC_029790.2:829351-837207 GCF_000816755.2 Arachis ipaensis | reverse complement strand
TTCTATTTATGTGTTTTTTATATATTCTCATTATCTCTTTATGTCTATATTTTATATTTTACTTTTACATACTATGTATTCTCTTCATTTTGAAATAAGAGTTTCTTTTTATCTTTTGAATTCATTAAAAAATTAAAATATCTAGATAGAATAATTGTCCAAAACCTAAAATATTTAAAAAAAAGTTATGAAACACTATATATTAAGTTACTATCACTCTTACCAATTTTACAATTGGTGGCACCAACCCCCTAATTGAAGATGGGAAAACAAGGCTTTGTCGGCAGGTAGCCCTTCATTGTGTGTCTTAAAAGTGTAAAAATCTTATCGAACCAAGAAGAAGACTATCCCTTCTTTTGCATTTTTTTTGGGTTTCTACGTATTCTTCAACCTGGCAGATCAAGAACTAATTCGCTGTGGTACTGAATTCCATTTAAGGATTTAACACTTGCCAATAGGTTGTTACATATACAAAACGGGATTCGAACTTTCAACACTTACTTAAACAGATTAATGAACTAACTACTAGACCAACTCAACTTCATTCCTTCTTCTGCATTTTATGATTGATCAAATTAAAACAAATGCAACGCATAAGGTAGCAATCCAAGAAGACCCATCATATATAGTATTCTAGACATGCCATGCATATATATCATCTACATATATATGATAATAAATCATACAGTGTATTGTTACATTTTTTTTATAGGAAAAAAGGCCAAATTTACATTTCTTACTTTCAAAAAAAAAAAAACTATATATCATTTGACCTTTTAATTTTCATCGATTCTAAAGGGTAGTCAATAATGTCAATCTCCAAAAGCATATATACTGATTATTATTTGTTCATCAAGAATTCTCACTACATACATATATAGATTGAATAATATCCCAGACTTACATAACAATAAGCTCAAAGTATTCTCTTAATTGGCATCGGACCCAGAATTGAGAATATTCTCTATGCTGTATGCTTCATTATAAATGCATTTAGGTGACCATAACAAGTAACGTGTGTGGATCTTCAAACTACTATATATGATAATATAATAAATTAAATGAGATTAATTATTTATAGTTTTCTTGCTATATCTATATGAAGAAGATTTTGTTGAAAGACTTTTATCTTCCCTTTGGAGAAAAATGTAGAGTTGAGATTAGCGAGTTGTACTGATTTGATTCTTAATTTTTTAATTGCTATAATTTGGTCTTTTAAATTCAAAAAAGTGTACTAATATAGTCTCTGATGTATCTTCTGTTCTGAACTCAACACCGTTAGTGACGTAAAGAAGACATTAAATGACGTCGTTTAAGGGTTTGAACAATACTAAAATGTTATATTTCTCTTTTTTAATATTATTTAAACCTTAAAATGATATTATTTAGTGCTCTTTTGGTATCAAAATGTGTATAACGTCGTTTTAATATGTCCAATATGACAAGATTTGAGGACTAAATCCCCATAATGGTCCCCGAGATTGACGCCGTGCACCAAAATTGTCCCTGAGATTCCAATTGCACCAATTACGTCCCTGAGATTGGAAAATTTGCACCATAGTGGTCCCTGACCCGTTTTTCGTTAACGGCGCGCTGACGTGGCTTGATGACGTGGATTTTTGGTGACACGTGTCACCTCATGGTTTGGCCACGTGTAACGATATGATGATGTGTCGGTCAACGACACGTGGCAAGCTGACATGGATGGGTATGCCACGTGTCACAATGCTATTTTGCCACGTGTCGCAATGCTATTTGTCCACGTGTCATCCACTATGTCATCGTTACATGTGCACCAAATTGGTCCCTTACTTTGCATCTAATGACTCATTTTAGTCCCTGAAATTGAATATCGTGCACCAAATTAGTCCCTTCATCAGTTTTTTTCATTTTTTTATAAATTTAAAATTTTTAATATTTTTTTATACACTAATTTTAATTATATTTTTTATTATACATATTTTATAATAAATTTTTTAATTAATAATGTTAACTTGTATCATTGGTGTACATGTTAACTAAAACCAAAACTTTATTATTGCCTCTTGTGTTTATTTGTATCTGTTTTAATATTGTTCAAGTCATAGTTATAATAAGTACTTATATTAATTAATAGTGTAATATATGAAAAAGCCGCCTAACAAGTTATAGATAAAATGAATTATTATAATCGACAGTATAAATCTATCTTATTAATTTAGTGAGAAGTTAATTATATAGGAAATCGGACATTCTTAAAATGGATGAGAATAATAAATTTATATTAGTTAATAAGTGTCTTATCAAGTATTCCTAAAATATTTATTAAAGTGTTAAATATTAAAAAAATTGTATTAAGGAATATTATTAGGCAACTACTCCCATAAAAATGCCAAAAACATCTTCTCATGATGATCCTTGTTTAAAAAGTGTAACTTATTTATTTAGCAACACTTTAAATAAAGGTAACACTTTTACTTCAAATAAAATCAAGCCCTACAATATATCATCCAATGGTCAAAATGATGTATCTTTACATGAAGATAATCATTAAATCTTCATTGGAGTAGATACCATATTATTAAACTCTTAACTTACACTCTTTATTAAATCAATATCAATATGTCACATAATTCTTTTAATAAAATATTGTAGAAAAAAATTGTATAATTAAAACTAATATTTTAAAAATATTTTATAAAAACACTTGTATTTAAATAACTTGTGAAAAGATAAAATTAAAATTAGTGTATTTAAATATATAATGAGAATTTTAAATTTATAAAAAAAAATGAGAAAAAACTTATGAATGGACTAATTTGGTGCACGACATTCAATTTTAGGGACTAAAATGAGTCATTAGATGCAAAGTAAGGGACCAATTTGGTGCACATGTAACGATGACATAGTGGATGACACGTGGACAAATAGCATTACGACACGTGGCATAATCTAACACGTGGCAAAATAGCATTGTGACACGTGACATACCCATCCATGTCAGCTTGCCACGTGTCGTTGACCGACACATCATCATATCGTTACACGTGGCCAAACCATGAGGTGACATGTGTCACCAAAAATCCACATCAAGCCACGTCAGCGCGCCGTTAACGGAAAACGGGTCAGGGACCACTATGGTGCAAATTTTCCAACTTTAGGGACGTAATTGGTGCAATTAGAATCTCAGGGACAATTTTAATGCACGGCGTTAATCTCGAGACCATTATAAAAATTTTAGTGCACTTTTTTAATTTAGAGGATTAAATTATAATAATTAAAAAATCGAGAATCAAATTAATACAATTTGTCAATATCAGAGACTAAGTAAGACTTAACTCGAAAAATATAAGACAATTCTTTGATTTGATCTTCTTCCTTGCCCTCTCTCTGCTCATAATTCAAATCTCTTGATGTATCTTTCACTAATATATATCAAGATTTTCTTTATGAGATAGAATCTCTCAAAATTTTATTTAATTCACTCGGGATCCGTATTTAGGCATAGCTCACTCATTACGTCAGTGTGATTAAATATATTGGATGGTCGCTATATTTTATTCAATAATAAAAAATATTTAACGTTAGTACATTTATACTAAACTAAAACGCTTAATACAAATTGACATTTATCTTGTACCTTGAGCATTTAGTCAGAAATTTGAATTCTAATAATATTAATATGCATGAATAGAAGATTTTGACCAACACCTGTGCTCTTTCGAAAAGTCTCAGTAATACTAAGTGAATAAAAAAATAAATAAATTTTATTTTATTTAATATTTATTAAATATTAAATAATAATTAATAAATATTAAATAAAATAAATTCTAATTTTTTTAATATTTTTTGTTATCCAATACTTTCTCTTTATGATACCATAGTAGACAAGTAATTTGCGCTTCTAAGTGCATGAAAATCGAAATACAGTGTGAGTGAGTAGTGAGTATATGAGACAAATACATGCAACAGAGAGTTTAGATTCAAGAAAGGGTTATGCTGGGCGATGAGTTATAGCTCAAATGATATAATCTTTTCATAATCAATTAAGAGATTGTGGGTTCGTCGATATATCAATTATTCACATTATTTAGTATTTTCACTGTCTACCTATATTTTTGGTTCGACAAAATACTATACACCCATCTCAATCTAATTTTTAATTGTAAAATATTATGCTAATTGCTATGGCCATATCACATTCATATTCATATTCTTATGCATATTAGCTTACACTTACTTACATCTCAATCACTTGCCACTTTTATTTTGGAGTGTTTTGGGCAACCTCCATGGTTCCTCTCCTTTAATCTTTCTCTCTCCTCCCAAACACAACAAACCTTATTCAACACAACACAGAAAACAGAGCATAGAAACAGAGACACTTTGATTTGATGAAGATCCAGTGCGACGTGTGTAGCAAGGACGAGGCATCGGTGTTCTGCACCGCCGATGAAGCCGCCCTATGCAACGGCTGCGACCACCGTGTCCACCATGCCAACAAGCTCGCATCCAAACACCAACGCTTCTCTCTTCTCCGTCTCTCCACAAAGCAAAACTTCCCTCTCTGTGATGTTTGCAAGGTAAGAAAACAAAACACCCCACTCACACTTTCTTTCTCTTTTCTTCATCAAAACATCATGGGCACCAAGAATTTCTCGTCAAAATCTGATTTTGTCAATGATTTATCAAGTGGGCATGTGAGTTGCATCAGCTTTATATTAAGTAACAAATATCTGTGTTGCAATATGCAAAGCAATAATAATGATTACTCAAAACTAAAAATCTATCTTTTTTTTCTCATTGAAAAGTTTTGGGTAGCAAGAATTTTTCGTCAAAATTTGATTTTGGCAATGATTCATCAAATGGGTAAGTAAGTTAATGGTATCATTTTTGTTGTGTTGTTCTATAGGAGAGAAGGGCCTATGTGTTCTGCCAGCAAGATAGAGCGATTCTATGCAAAGATTGTGATATTCCAATTCATTCTGCAAATGAACACACAAAGAAGCATACTAGATTCCTTGTCACCGGTGTTAAACTCTCGGATTCTGCTAAACTCTATTCAGCCGCCACTACTCCTCCTTCTCCTTTGATTGGAAGTAATAGTAGTAGTGACTCTAATTCCAAAGCTTCTCAGGTACCAAAATCTTTGGTATCTGAGCCGACTTCTTCAGCAGCATCAACCGGGCTTCCCCCAATTAAGGGAGGAAGCTTGGTTGGTGCTGCTGAAGAAGACGCTTCCACGAGTACTCGCAGCATATCTGAGTACTTGATAGAGACTATACCTGGCTGGCAAGTTGAAGACTTTCTTGATTCATCAACTGTTCCCTTTGGTTTCTCTAAGGTATTAGACATTCAATTCTTAGGTACTCTAAAAGAGTAATGTTCCTTTAGTTCATTAGTAATTGTCGAAGTTAAAAGGTTGGACACTTCGACAGCAACTAATGAACGAAAGGAATATATATAATACAAATACAAATTTCCATTCAAAATATATTTTTTTTTTTTATTGTGATAATAGCTTGGATCTGGTGAATTGTAGGGTGGTGATGAGATGTTTTCAGTGTTTGACGGTGAAATTGATGGAAATATGTATGCATTTTCAACAATGGAGAAGATGGGGATGTGGGTTCCTCAAGCACCACCGCCACCACCACCACCACCTCTTGTATATCCTTCACAATTTTGTGAGGCAAAAGATGTCACCAACAACAACATCAAAGGTAGCATCAGCAGATCAAGGTTGGCGGATGATAATTTCATTGTCCCTCAGATTAATCTTCAATCCAACAACACCAAGAGACCAAGATATCTATGGTAGAATAATGCAAACAAATGAAGTTTCCAAGTTCCAATCTTGTGAAGGACAGAACCCCTTTTCAACTATCAACATCCTTCTATCTTTTGTTTATGGTTTTGGTCATATTTTGTCCCTCCACTTTTTTCTTTTTTATTATCCCTTTCTTTCTTTCTTTATGTGGCTTGAGTTTCACTACTCTGCCAAGCAATGTTTATTTTGGGTTCATTTGACTCTTTTTTTTTTTTTTTCAAGAAAAGAAATCACCCCTTCACATGAGATCAAAGGAGGTAATGTATTGTGTAATGATGAATTGGTGTAATGTTTTGTTGACCAATGTAAATGTATAAGCCTTTCCAAGAGTTTTAAGAAGCATTTTTTTTTGGCTATGATCAAGAAAGAATGAAAGATACAGTCGAAATAAAAATGCTAAATATCTAGATATTTTTGGATAATTTACTTTTATTATTTGAGGCATGTTTAGTTTGAAATAAAAAGGTAAAAATTTTCATTGTATATTATTTATTACACATAAAATCATTTATAATTTTTTTTAGGTTTAATTACTCTGTTGGTCCCTATAGTTTCACAAAATTTTTAATTAAGTTCCTATACTTTTTTTTAATTGAGTTCTTGCACCAAATTTTTTTTTAATTAAGTCCCTACATATTTTTTTTCCTTTTATTTAGGTTCCTATACCAATTCTTTTTTTTAGTTAGGTCGCTATAAAATTAAGCCAATTACTACTAAGAGAGACCTAATTGAAAAAAAAATTAGTGTAGGGACCCAATTAAAAAAAAAAAGTATAGAGACCTAATTAAAAATTTCACGAAACTATAGAAAGCAACAGAATAATTAAACTTTTTTTATGCTCTATTTTACTTCCGAATCAAACATACCATATTGTTTCTATGCAAATTACATCTGAGTCTCATAATGTTGTCATCATGTGTAAGAAATAGTAAGCAAGAGAACAAATTGAAGAGTTAACTTATTTGAAGCACAGAAAAAACTGATTGAAGTCATGTTCATGTTCATCCTTTTAGAGAGGGGAATGGGGGGCCTTGAAAGAGGGAAAAAAGTTTGATGGAGGAGGTGATTGCATGCACATATGAATGTGATGATTGTGATTGAAATTTATAAGGGACAGTGACAGTGGAGTGTGACCTAAAAGGTTCTGAATGGATGGCATATGGCTTTGTCTCAATATAGCAATTTATGAGAAGTGGTTGGTGTTATGGTGTACAATAGTAGGCTCATTATATTAGATTCAATCAAAACATGTAAAATTGGCCTTTCTATTTGTAAAAGAGAAAAGCCCAAGTCTAACTAGAATCTATTGTTTTTTATTTATTATTTTTAGTTATCAGTTTAATTTTTTTAATTTAATAGTTTAATAATATATTTTTAGTCTATTTTTTTAAATATTATTGACTAATTATTAATAAAAAATAATAAATTTTATTAATTTTTTAGTATTTTTCTTTATAAAATATATATAAAAAAATTTTATATATATATTTTTTGGTGTTTAAACATGGAAAGAAACAAAGCAAACAATCATATATCCGAGCGAATGATTTGTCGGAGATCAGCACAAGGTTCAAACCAAATAACATGATTAGAGTTATTCTTGGCACTATATTTAGCCATCCAATCCGCAGCTCTATTTGCTTCTCGAGACACCCACTCAACGTGAACAAGCCAAGGACGAGATAGATAAAAACTCCTGAATCTTGTGAACCAAATCTGTTACTTCAGAGGAATACCCACCTGTAAGCTCGTGCATGATGAGTAGAATGTCAAGGCAATCCGTTTCACATATAATATCCCTCAAACCACAATTCTAAGCTAAAACTAGCCCCCTCCAAGCAGCAAATAATTCACATCTGATGATAGACCAAGAGAAATGCTTCCAGAGCCGCCCGAGATCCAATCTCCCTTAGAATCTCTAATAATACACCCAAATCTCGCTAAATTTGAATCCTAATACAAGTTTGCATCACAATTAACTTTAAAACTGTTGCCTACCGGTGATTCCCAACACAGACAATTTTATATGGTACATAATATTAATATT
>NC_029790.2:820416-829307 GCF_000816755.2 Arachis ipaensis | reverse complement strand
ACTTGAAATTCTCCCTAGAGCATTACACTACTCTTTTCTATAGATATGACCCTTATAGTTTTCTTAGAAAATCAATATGAATATGACAACTACTTCATAGATATTCGGTGTAATATCTTAGAAAAATAATTAGTACAAGTTATCTTTCAAAAAAGAAAAAAATTGCACATATAACTCAATAACTGTAGTGTACCTCCATCATCATTGTGCTTTTGTTGTTCTAAAATTGGAAGTTGTTGATACGGCTTCCACTTTAATTTCAGTAGGCCCTATGAGTTTCTTTTAATTCTTAACTCTTATTACTATCTAAGAGGTGACTTGCCACAAGCTTTAATTGAAGTAGGAGCATAAGCCTTTTGTACTATGATCCGAATCTACTAACATGCTTGGCTTTTCCTTTGAAACTCTTTCATTAAATCATAATTTGGACACGTGATTTGGTAAGATATTGTTGTCTACATTATTAAGAGTATTTTTTTTTTATTAAGAGTTGAAAAACTCTATTTAATTTTGTTAAGTATATATAAATTTTTGTTATGACGTACAAGTGATTTTCAATACAAGTCATACAAGTCATTTATATTCACGCCGTTTCACGTTTTTTTTTGTGCATCTTCTTTTTCTTCGTAATTTTTCTCTTTCGTTATTATCGTCATCAACGCCACCTCTTCCTCCCTCTTTTTTATTGAAATTTCTTCTTCTCTTTTCGTTTTCTTTTTCTCCTTCATCAAAATCACCAGAAAAAACGAAGAAACATTATTCAAGGTACTGTTTTACTGTTCTTCTAGATTTTTTTTTCAGATTGTCTCTATCATGTGCCTAATCCTTAATCAGCAAAACATTAAAAGATTTCAAGAAAAAATATACTGTCTCCCTCTATATTGGGTGTATTTCTTAAATCCTTTGAGTGTATTTCTTAAATCCTTTGGGTGTATTTCTGTAATCCTTTGGTTTATTTCTGTAACTATCTGGGTGTATTTCTGTAATCATTTGGATGTATTTCTGTAATCGTTTGGGTGTATTTTTGTAATCGTTCGGGTGTATTTCTGAAGTTTCATCATCTTCAAAACAATTTCAAAGCTTGATTTCAGAAACCATGAAAATAAAAAAAAAAAAAACAGAAGGAGATCGAAGGCAAAGAGAGAACGTTTTTCCATACAAATCATACAAGTCATTTATATTCACGCTGTTTTCACATTTTTTTTGTGCCTCTTTTTCTTTTTCTTTCTCCGTGCTTCCTCTTCCTCTTCCTCCTCCTCTTCTTCTTCTTCTTTCTCTGTGTCTCTTCTTTTTTTTTTTCATAAAAAAGGAAACGAAGATGAAACACGCAAAGATGGTTCAATAACGTGCGTGTTAGGCCCAACTTGTAAGACTTGTAAACAAAAATGACTTGTATGTGTATCACTCCTCTTTTGTTATTCACTACAAGTCAAATTCTAGAATAAGTCTAACAATAATATTCATTAATGGTAAAACTAAAACCATTAAATCAAGTAGATTTTCCAATATTTAAAAAAAAACCATATGTCAATATATAAATGTTGAAAAATAAAGAGAATAATATCCGTTAGATACTTAGATATTCTATGGAGATATCAAGCAGAAGAGAGTTCTTGAAGCAATGAAATAATTAAATAAATAATTAAATAACAAGTTATCACCAATAAAGTGGAAAAACTTTAAACAATGTTATTGGAAACCACTACTATATATAGTATTATATAAAATATAATATTGCTTCATAAAGTTTCTGGATCAAAATAATTAGGATTAGAATAATACAAGTGGAGTGGAATCATTTTATGCGCTTCACTAAAAGGAGGAAAAGAACAAATTAAATCTCCTAGTAGTTGATGATAACACTATTTTAGCTCATGGTATTCTATTAAAAGAGTAAGTCATTATTATAGTGGAGAAGGAAAAAAAAATATTAAAATAGAAGATTCGAGTCCAACAAAGTGGAACATGAATAACTTTATTTCCGGATATAGAGGATATGAATATGAATACTTTATCTTGTTTATGATATTTTTCATGGTCTGTGGAGATCAGATAAGAGAATAAATTCTCAAGGCAAAACTCAAAACTGAAATACCCTCATATATCACATTAATAAGTCTTAGTTAATTTTAGTCAAGTTTTGCAGAGAATGAGATGTTGTTAAGGAATAAAAATTACAAAGTCTAGTCTATGTTTTGTCATAGGAAAAAAAAAAAGATTATTTATACCTAATAAAAAATGTTATTTCTACCTTATAAAAATATGTTAATTATGGATAAAATTGAGTGATAGGTTTTACTTTTTTTTATGAAGAGTTAAATACTTTTTTCGTTCTTAAGGTTTGGGGTGAAAATTAAATTTATTTTTGACATTTTTTTTGTTATTAAAATCATCATCATTAACATTACAAAATTTACAGGCTTGATAAACATTAAGCCATAAAAGAAATCGTCATCGTCATTATTTTCATGGATCAACCAAAAGTAGAACCAGATCACAGCAGCAGCTGCAACAACAGTAGAACCAGTTGCCACCACAGGCCACTGAACATCCAAACCCTACACCCTTTTCCCATCCCTAGCAATAACCCCATTTCCATTCACACCACCATTCACAGTATCAACCTTCTGGTTTAGTCCTCTGATCACATTCTCAGCCACCCCTGCTTCTTCCTTCAACTGAGCAACAAACAATTCCAAGCTCTTTTCTCTCTCTTCAGACTTTTTCAGTGCCTCCCGCAAGCTCAGTTTCTTCTTAACTCACTCCTCCATATCCGAACTCTTCGAATTTGCAAAACTCTCCACTTCCTTAGTCTTCTGCCCTAATTCCAAACCCTCATTTTCCTTCTCTTGAATCTTCTCCCTCAACTCCTTTTCAATCCTAGTCCACTTGTTCCTCTCATCAACATCTTTTCTCTCTAGAGCCCCAATTTTCTTCTCCAAAACTCTAATTTTCTCTTCATTCTCAGATTTGTCCTTCTTTAGGAATTCAACTTCTCGCTCCAGCAATTCCACCTTGGATTCCATCTCCAGTAGCATCTTCCTGAGCTCAGCAGCCTCAACCATCATCTCCTCGGCGGCTCTTATATCCGATATGGAGTCATGTTGGAGCCTCGCCAATTCTGTCTCCAGCTCTACTGCCCTCGCGGCGATCGCATTTGCGGAAAAGGAGAAGATAGTAGGGTGACGAAAAGGGAGAGAAGAAGAATTGGGGGGTTGGGGAGGAGGTGGTTTCGAAGAGAATGGTAGAAAGAAGGAGATGGGAAGGGAAGACAGTGAATAGACACCAGGGTGGGGTTTTATTTTTATTTTTTAATATTATTTTTATTAATTGTTAAGGGTAATTTGGTAAAAATATAAAAAAATGACTATTTTATAACGTTTTGTAACGTTGAGGATGATTTTAATAACAAAAAAAGGTCGAAGACGAATTTAATTTTCACTCCAGACTTTAGAGACGAAAAGAATACTTAACCCTTTTATGAATGTACTTTACATTCATTAATTTTATATACATGATGAGCTAATGTAAAAAAAAAAATCTACGTTGTAGATATAAAAAGTTTATCTATACCTATAAACATTATGTGGTAAAATCTTAGATTAACGCATAGCTTCACTTTTTGTTCTATGCTACATTTTAAAAAAGAGTTTGCAGCAATTATAGCAATACACGTGTGAACTTCAGCTAAAAGAATAATTAAATCAAATTTTTACTACTAATGATATTATTTGAAAAATAAAACAATAAATTTGACTTAATTAATTACTTTTTTTTAACTAGGACTCGTACCTCTTGTATTGATATAATTATTGCCAACTTCGTTTAGGATGAAGCATCCGATGAGAAAAAAATAGTCTGGCATTAATAAAAAATTTTACCAAATAATATTTATAGGTGTAGATAAATTTTAATATTTATATCTGTTAATACACTGATTCAAAAAGGTAAAAAGTACATTTAATAAAGGTAGCTTTTTATATTCGATCTTATAAAAGTCGAGCACGGCAATGAAATATCTCTAACTATCTCTCTACTTTATTTGAAAGGAAGATCTCAACAAATTTTTAAAATAAATGGAATAGTCATCCACTATCAAAGATGGAACTACGCTAAAAGTGATTATTTTTTTACTATAAATACGCTGACAGAACCTTAGATATATTCAGAACTGAATCCGCTAAAAACCTGCTTAAAATTTGCTAACTTAAGTATCAGAGTCCCTTGCAAGTACCATCCCACATCCTTACAAGGAATTCAGAGGCGACACCTTGGCGCACAAGTCGGATGCTGTCCCAAAAAAAGTTTAGATCTTACGTTCAGACCCAAATCACCATTTCAGATAACTCTCAGAATAATATCATAGAATTTTCCTAATCAACAACAACAACAACAACGCAGCCTTGTTCCATTAGGTGGGGTTGGCTACATGAATCAAACGATGTCATTGTGTTCTGTCATGTATCATTTCTACAGAGAGACCGTTTACATGTAGATCTCGTTTGACCACCTCATGGATGGTCTTCTTAGGTCTTCCTCTGCCTTTCACCCCTTGTCCATCTTCCATCTCATCCACCCTCATGACTGGGTGTTCTGTCGGTCTTCTTCTCACATGTCCAAACCACCTGAGACGCGATTCAACCATCTTTTCCACAATGGGTGCTACTCCAACTCTCTCCCTTATATCTTCGTTCCTTATTTTATCCAATCGCGTATGACCACTCATCCATCTCAACATCTTCATCTCTACCACACTCAGCTTATGTTCGTGCTCCCCTTTGGCCGCCCAACACTCCGTATCATAAAGCATAGCTGGTCTTATAGCAATGCGATAGAATTTACCTTTAAGTTTTAAAGGCATTTTTTTGTCGCATATAAAACCAGATGCACTCCGCCATTTTGACCAACCTGCTTGGATCCTATGATTTACATCCTGTTCAATCTCTCCATTATCTTATATGTTGCACCCAAGATACTTAAAACTTTTAACTTTTGGTAGGATATTTTCTCCAATCTTCACCTCTATATTAGGTTTTCCCTTCTCAGACTGAACTTACATTCCATATATTCCGTCTTGATACGGCTTATGCGCAGACCATACACTTCTAGAACTGCTCTCCATAAGTCCAACTTCTTATTTAGGTCTTTCCTTGACTCTCCCATAAGGACGATATCATCGGGAAAAAGCATGCACTATGGCACAGGCTCTTGGATGTGCTCTGTGAGGACTTCCAAGACTAACGTGAAAAGATATGAACTTAAGGATGATCCCTGGTGTAATCCTATACCAATAGGAAATTCTTCTGTCACACCACCTTGAGTTTTCACACTAGTTGTGACCCCATCATACATGTCTTTAATTGCACGAATATATGCGATCCTTACTCTCCTCTTTTCTAAAACCTTTCATAAGACCTCCCTTGGCACCTTATCGTACGCTTTTTCCAAATCAATAAACACCATATGTAGATCCCTTTTATTACTGTGATACCTCTCCATCATCCTTCTTAACAGGTATATCGCTTCGGTGGTGGATCTGCCTGGCATAAATCTAAATTGGTTCTCTGTTACTTGTGTCTCTTTTCTCAACCTCCGTTCTATCACCCTTTTCCATAACTTCATGGTATGGCTCATGAGTTTGATCCCTCTATAGTTTTCGCAACTTTGTATATCCCCCTTATTCTTGTAGACATGTACCAAGGTGCTTTTTCTCCACTCATCATGCATCTTCTTTGACCTTAAAATCTCATTAAAATGCTTGGTTAATCAGTTGATACCTTTTCCTCCAAGGCCCTTCCAAACCTCAATCGGAATATTATTAGGTCCTATTACCCTGCCATTTTTCATCTGCTTTAGAGCCTCTTTTACCTCGAAGTCTCGAATCCTTTGATAATAGTCAAAGTTTTGATCTTCTTCCTTTGTACATAACCGACCAAGGCTCGGAAGAGTCTTCTGTCCTTCATTAAATAACTCGTAGAAGTAGCTCTTCTAGCTTTCCTTAATCTTCTCCTCTTGAGCCAGCACCTCTCCATCATTATCCTTTATGCACTTAACCTGATCCAAATCTCTCGTTTTTCTTTCACGTCTCTTTGCGATTCTATATATACATTTTTCTCCTTCTTTCGTGCACAAAGACTGGTAGAGACTCTCATATGCTCTTGTTCTTGCTTCACTAACAGCCACTTTTGTCTTTTTCTTAGCCGCCTTATATTTTTCTCAATTATCTGCATTGCGGCATAAAAACCACTCTTTAAAGCACTCCCTTTTTATCTTTATCTTTTCTTGTACACTCGCATTCCACCACCAGGACTCCTTGTCTCTTGGTCTTATTCCTTTAGATTCACCAAAACTTTCTTTTGCTACTCTTCTAATAACTTCTGCCATCTCCCTCCACATCTCTTCTGCACTTCCATTCCCATCCCACTTTGCCTCTTCTCCTACCCGTCTTAGAAAGCTTCTTTGTTCCTCACCTTTTAGCTGCCACTACTTCGTCTTTGGGTTTTTTGTATGATGTCTTTTCCTCAACATTTTTGCTCAACGCGAAAACCCATGACGAGCACCCTATGTTGTGTTGTCAAACTCTCTCTCGGGATAATTTTACAATTAATGCAAAATTTTCAGTCGACTTTCCTCAACAAGAAGAAGTCGATTTGAGAGCTTGTCATGTCACTTTTATAGGTTATAAGACGTTCGTCTCTCTTTTTAAAACATGTATTTGCGATGAAAAGGTCAAAGGTTGAGAAAAAGTCCATGAACATAAATAGAGACCTAACATAACCTTCCTCCTTTATTTGGGTTTGAAACCGACTATATACCGCAAGTGTAATATAGGCGTAGTTATAGAATTTTCCTAATCAAATTCATTAATTTTTTTTTATCACGTACGCATCATTTTTATCCGCCCATGAAATCCATCCCAAAACTAAATGATAAGCAAGTTTTTGGAGGAAGAAAAGAGGTGATAATAATTGATGGAGTCGTTGGGCTAAAACAGCATCAACAAGTTTCATTTAATGAATAATTGATTATGATAAGGTATGAGAGAAGCAAGTTTCACATGTGCCAAGTCACACATACCTAAAGAAGGAAAAAGTTGGCACTGTTCTTCTTTTTTATATGTTTGGCTCCTTTGGGATATTTGGTTGGTCTAGACTAGATATTTTTCTCAATTGTGCAGATAATAATAGTGAGTGTTTTAAGCTCGGTTCATTGCATTGTAATATATGATAGATTCTATTATGTCTGTGTTTAAATATGGTTAAAATTAAAGTAATATTTTTTTATATTTTAATAATATTTTTTAGCAACATTTTTAAAATATTATAGTTACTATAATTATTATAGTATAAACATACTAAAATACATCTATCAATATATATCATGATCTTTTTGAATAATTTATTAATACCTAAACCTAGACCTAGATATACACATACATAAAACAAAATATTAGGAACTATATGTTATATATGTAACATATAGTAGACACCATTAACTAACATACATCATACATGTCAGTTCACCTTCAAGATTGGTGGTTCTTTATTCTTAAATTATTTTAAATTGTGTCTTATCATTCATGGAGGATAAATTCAATTGCACTTGAAACATAAAAAAAATGTTAAAATTCTGAATAAATTATTTCATATTTATAATGGACAGTAAAATATTCGATTGTGAAAATAATAATATATGTCTAGCTATAATATATAAAGTTTTTATAATATTGATGAGATCTCATGATTTTTATTCTCATTAAAATATATAAAGTTTTTGTAATTTTAGACATATTTTATAATATCAAACTGAAATGCCACATCTTAATCAATAAAAATCAGTTTTTTATTTTTTTATTGATAAACAGAGAGTATTCAAATTTTCTTTTGGAGTTTAAAATAATAAAAAAATTTAGACTTAGTTAATAGTCAATGATACCCATAAAACATTTTTATTGAGAAAAAAAAATTAGAATTAAAAAATAATAATGGTCAAATTTAAAATAAAAAAAAATAAAAATGGTCTTTTTAAAGATTTTTTTTTTCTTATAAAATTATAAAGTTAAGCTCTCCTTAAAATTCAACCTAACTTTCTTCATTTTATATATATTTCTTACCTTACGGTTCACATACATGATATTTAATCCTTCTCATGTATTATTCATGATGTCGTGGTTTATTTAGCATAGCATCAAGGAACTTTTGTTAAGCACCAACTTTTGTTATCCTTCTTAAATTTCTAACAAACTTTTTTTTAGATTATTTTTTTAATTTTTTTTTAAATCAAACAATAAAAAATTTAATTTTTTTTTTATATTTTTTTCTCCTCATATCCCTTCAAACCAAATAAGATGTAAGAGTGTATTTGAATTGAAAACTCAAAATATTTGTGTATGTCCCGATAAAACTAAAGATGTCCCCATTGTTGAAGTCAAAACAGTATTTATCATCATCTCTAGTTCTCTACTATCGTATTATTATACGTTTTTAGAAAATTATTAATTCAAAAAGTAGTAGTCTTGGTATCCATTTTAGGTTCAACAATTAGAAGATGTTATTTTTAATATGTCTATGAATTAAGTGAATGAGTGTCTTCGATATGAGCACCAAGTGTGTCCAAAAATAGTAGTACCAGTATAAGCACAGAAATAATACTTGTCCTCATTTTTCTATTATAAGATTTTACCCTGTTACAAATAATATATAAATAGCATGCTAAAGATGTTTTACTCTGGGAAGGGACATGAGGCTGATCGAGATACAACTGGAAATGTAAGTGCGCCAAAGGATAGAGCTCAAACTCATCAGGTACAAAGGCGTCCCTAAAGTCAAGGTCGGCATACCTCAGTCGAGCCTGTAAATTGGGTCGGGAAATTCCTTTGAATTCAGACATAA
>NC_029790.2:819930-820256 GCF_000816755.2 Arachis ipaensis | reverse complement strand
GGGGAAAATAATGAAAAGAATAAGATACTCCCTTCCTTGGTAGCGTAAATCACGAATCACAATATCATCTGTATCCAATCAGCCATAATGGCTAACAAAAGATAGATAAATATTAGTGTAGAAAAATTCATGTACAACACTATTTGTTGATCTATGAAAAACTAATCGGTTATTGTATAAATAAACGAACATTATCACAATACCATCAATAATGCGATTAAAAGATCAAAAGAAAAACGCTACAAAAATCGAGAAAAACTCAAAGCAGCTCGATCAAGCAAGAACATTACAAAATTGAAAGATATATAAATAATATAAAAAATACT
>NC_029790.2:816713-819694 GCF_000816755.2 Arachis ipaensis | reverse complement strand
TGTACGATAAAATCAGAATTCAAATAAATATGTATGCCTATAATTAACTTTACATGAACCATATACATATCAAAATTCTCATCATCATCACATACCATGATACAATTATTTATCATCAAAATGATCATTTTGTTGTGATACTAATCTGTAAAAGAATTATTCTTACATTATATATAAACTCTTAAGTGTTTAAAGGGCATAATTAATTAGCTTGTTATAAAAAAAATATTTTCTGGTAAAGAAAAGAAAAAATGCTTCTTTTTTAACCTAATAATATTAAAGAACTCAAAATAAAACAAAAATATATCTACTAAAAATTTAAAATAATCTTAATTAGATTCTAAAAATATTTTTCAAGGATTTTTCAAATGCCAGTAGTGAGGTGACTAACTTTATCATATGCTCATTATCAAAAAAACAAAAACCTTTATCATATATGGTCAAACTGGCAGCATCTGTTGTTACCTCATTTTTTTTATATCGTTAATATCATCGTGTTCAATTTTCATGCGTCCAATTTGAAAACGTGTTTCACCTTTCATATAGCTAGCTAATTAAATCAACAAGAGCTAAATGCAGTTTGCATTGCATACATACTATTCGGTCCACAAATCTAATAAAAAAGAATGTATATCTTTCTGGTTCATTCATGATTTATGATTCAATGTTCGAGGACCACTTTCGCTTCCATAACCACCAGACAATTTGTCTTTGACCACCCCCTTACACACGTGTTGACTTCTCACTGTTGTTAACATTTTTTTGTGTCTTCTTGTTAATGTTTTTAATTTTGTGGTTTATACGTATATCAACTCTAGTACATGCATATAAAATACAAATCAACAAAGAGCAAACCCTACTAATCAGATGGAAGCCAAGAACCAAGAGCAAGAGAGAAAATAATGCGATATGAGGAATGCGAGCGAACCAGCAATCAAGACCTAATGCGATATGAGTGCGAACGAACTGAAGAAGCAAATTGAAAATTGATTTTGCTTCTCAAACAAAAGGAAAATGGAAAAGGAAACAAGGAAAGTGCAAAGTGTGTGTGGGTATGAAGGTAGACTAATACCTGTAACTAACTCCAGCTTACAAGCAGTTTCTAGAGAGTGAGCAGAGAGAGCTTTTAGAATATGAAAAACTTGATTCGAATCTGCAGAAAGATTCACAGGGGAAAAACGAACCTGTTATTGTACACTGTTACTCACTACATGCATGATAATATATTATTTCATGTCTATAAGTCAGCAAATGATTAGTCACTGTAATCGACAGTAAAATATTCGATTGTGAAAATAATAATTTAGATTCTCATTAAAATATATAAAGTTTTTATAATTTATAAAATGATTTGTAATTTTAGCATTGAGGGAAAAGGATTTTTTTTGTCCAATTTTTAAAACTATCATTCCACTCATATGCCACATGTGCATCCGTAAGACTAGATCATTATTAGAGTTATGTCAGATTTTTTCGTTGGATCTGATGAAAGCATTTGCATCGAAGGGATTAATCGTCCAATTTTTAAGGAGGTAAAAAACTTTAAAATATTTTCAAATGATCAGAAATAAAAATGTCCATAAAACAAAATGTGAGATCTATTTATCTTTTTTTTTTAAATTTGAAAGAGAATAAAATTAAAATTTTTGTTTTTTCTATTAAATAAAGGGTAAAACTGTAATTTAGCATTGTTTATACCTTCTCTATCAATTTTCATCTCATGTTTTAAAAAAATATTTAAATAGACTTCATATCACTTTTTTTTAAATCAAATAATAAAAAATTTAATTATTTAATTATTTTTTTTATATTTTTTTTCTCTCATATTCCTCCAAACTAAACAATATTTATTTTTGTGTATCTCGATAAAATTAAAGGTGTCCCCATTGTTGAAGTCAGTACATTATTTATCATCATATCTCGTTCTCTACCACCGTATTATTATACGTTTTTAGAAAATTATTAATTCAAAAAGTATTAGTCTTGGTATCCATTTTAGGGTCAACAATTCGAAGATGTTATTTTTAGTATGTCTACAAATTAAGTGAATGAGTGTCTTCGACATGAGCACCAAGTGCGTGTCCAAAAATAACAGTACCACTATATGCACAGAAATAATACCTGTCCTCATTTTTCTATTATAAGATTTTACCCTGTTACAAATAATATATAAATAGCATCTACTAAGGATGTTTTCTTAACATATTTTTGAAAAAACAGAGACTCCCCATTATTCACATTGTTTACAAAAATCATTATTTACCTAGCAAAATTCTTAATAATTACTTTTATCATTTTATTTAAAAACATTAAGAAAAAAAATCATATTTTATTCTATTATAAGCGACCTGTATAAAACCAGCTGGCAAATATGGTGCAAGGGATTAATCATTTATAGAAAAAGTTTAATCTAATCATTGTCTTACTAGTCAATGAAATTCCTATAAATAAATTAACGAAAAGCTAATCAACATATTTAACAGTTGATATCTCAATTGAAATCTAAGTGTGCCAACAAGAGCTCCTTAATTATCATTAACAAGCATTATTTCATTACAATAAAAAAAACATGCATTGATGAAGAAAAACGAAATATTTAATCACATGCAAAATAGAAATAACAACATAAGTGATGATAGATAGGTGGAGCAAGCCAAAAAAATAATAAAAAATAATAAAAAAAAAAGATTGGATTGTTAAATTAGGTTTATTGACCAAAATTGAACCTCTTAATATGATGTCTAATTCCCTTGAAAAACAATGTATGTTAAGGTCTCCAACAATGAGGCTTACACATATGGTGACAATCATAGAAACATGATCCACCACAGTGAAGTGGACAATCCAATCTCATTCCTTTGCATCTTGTTGTTGCCATGCATTCTGCATATTCCCCAATCTTGTAATCTTCTTTATTATTCTTATTATAATTATTGCCCTTCTTGTGTTTGTGATAATGCCTTCTCCCTCTAACCCTTCCA
>NC_029790.2:815209-816611 GCF_000816755.2 Arachis ipaensis | reverse complement strand
CCGCCTCCGCCACCCCAACCCCATTTAAACCCTCCACCTCCGCCGCCACCACCTCCTCCTTTGCTTGAGTTGAACACAACTTCGTTATTGTGTTTTCCCTTTGCTTCTTCACTACTTTTATTACCTTGTAGGTTTAATGGGAGAGTCACCAATGTGGCATTGCCTTGACTTTGATCATCACCTTTAAGCCTAACAATTAACATTATGAACATTGAGAAGAGAATCAAATACTTATTAAACGTGGCTTCCATATTTTTCCTATGCTACAGAAAAAGGATAAATGTCACATATATATAGATACTATTACTAGTTGTCACAGTTGTATATAGGTTACGCCACCAAAAAACTAATTATATCTGTCCCCACATGATTATATATATTCAAAATCTATAAGACATTTTGAAAAAAGTGGTAAATTTCTTAAGTAGTTGCAAATAGAACACCTTGTTATTTATATAAATTAAATTCAAGTTAGTAAGCTAAAATAAAAATGAGTGTATCTTTGTATAATAAAGTTTAATTATATGAGTTCCTCTTAATTTTATTATAAAATCTAAACATTTGGTGATAGAATTACGTTGTTGTTGCTGTTATAGATGGATAAAGTGGGAAAAGTGAGTACATTAGCTTCTTATGCAGTACAGGTGATGAAAGTACACAATAAAAAAAATTCAATTCAACGTGTTATATTTGAGGAATATTTTAATTCTCTATGTATTGTTTACTTGTTTATTAATTTATGTTTATCGTCTAATCTATTTTTTTGGTTGATTTTGGTCTTTGATGACGATATCAAAGGAAATTAAATTTAATCACTTGATATTAGTACCATGTATTCCTTAAAAAGATCGAGTTATTCACTACTGATTTAAAAAAAATGGTTGTTGCAACTAATAAAGAATAGACCTACATTTTACAAATATACAAGTATAAAGCCTCACATTATCTAAAACTAAAAACCTCGTAATATTTATAGGTGTAAAGTAACTAACTCTTATAATTTCTAATAATAAGATTAACTTTTGCTACTAATAATATAAAAGCCACTTGAAAAGTTATTTGCAAGTCTTTTTATGTATAAGAGCTAAAAAAATTTAACATTCATACAATAATTTAACAAAACAGGTCATAACAAAGATTTAAAAAAAAAAATTGAGATGTCTTAGGGTTCACTTTGTTCCCCCACATACAATTATTGTAGCAATAGATAGGGTAACCCCTATGTGTCCCCACTAACAATGCATGCTCTAAAATAATTACTATATAGAGTCATAATTTATCTTTTTTTGACTTTTTAAATGCATTTATAGTCTGAAAATAAGAAAACTTTTGTGTTAATGTCTCCCTAACATAACTCTTTATTATATACCAAGTCAATATATTTTTTATTATTATTAAATAA
>NC_029790.2:809101-814725 GCF_000816755.2 Arachis ipaensis | reverse complement strand
ATGGATAATTATATAAAATAATCTACACACTATTTAAGTGTGAAAAAATGGTTTTCAACTTAATAATATACTGAGAAACAAAATGAGTATACTTGTAATTAAATATCAGCCTTAGCTTCATGAGTAGTCTCTGGTGAAATATTATCAAGAAAAAAAAAAAACTGCTTTTTATAGGAGCTGATATTTACTAAAAGTACTATATAATAATTACTATATTAAAAAGAATATAAAACCTAAAATGTAGTACTAGATTGATCTTTTCATTAGCACACAATTAAACTTTTGAAATATTATTGTTGAAAAAGAGTTCAAAGGAGGATCTAATGAAAATGATAAGGGGAGCATCTAAACGTTTTTAGGGAGGTTACTTTCTTTTTCTCATTCTTTGTTGATTTGATAAAGTATAATTAAAGTTCCCATATATAGTCAACATTTTGGTACAATGAAAACTTCTCCACGAAATAAGAAAAACTTTAGTCCATAAATTAATAATTCAACCATGAATGCATCATCTCAAGTGAATAAATAATAATTTATTCCATATATATGTGATTATTAATTGTATTCCCATTTAATTTCTATCTTTCAGATTCATAGGAGTTACTGGTTAAGAAATTTATAACATTAATCATAATTGTACTCTTTTATTCTTACTAGTCCACAAATAAAATTATAGTGACAAATTTAAATAATAAATGATGCGTGTGTAGCAAGAAAAATATCTTGCTCGAATACTATATAGCATATAAAAATTTCTCCCTAAGATACCGTATCAACTTGGCACATTATTATCATACATTCATTGATACATAGGTCCCACTTTAATTGCTTTAATTTGCATGAGTTGCTATTGCTTGGCCTTTAAGCCTAAGAAGACTTTGAGATAGAGAACAACATGTAACAAAAGACGTAGTAGATACGAATAATATTTCACATTATCATAATGAAGCTTTTGGTACAACTATCATGCAATATCATAGCTGAAGAAAACCAATCAATTTGTTTCCTGGATTTTTTAAACGGATTAATTTGGTCTATAAATTTTATAATGATGGATCAAATTAATCTCTTTTATAAATTATGTTTTAACATTATTGTTGATGAAACGGTAGATTTTAGTGTTACGTCTTATAATATTAGTTATCATGCCACGTGTCATTAATACGACAGGTCATCAACAAATCTTTTTGTTACAGGTGGTATTGTCGGAACACGTTATTACTATACCATAAAGTATTGATAAATGATAATTATAAAATTCAAGGACCAAGTTAATTAACAGGTGAAAATTTAGAGACCAAAATAATTATAATTGTTATATCAAAGAAAAATAATACCTTTTAAAAATTAAGAAGAAAAGAGAGGAGAGAAGAGAGAAAAAATAAATGCAGCCATCTTATTATCACGTTTGTTAAAATTAAAACTCTTTATATTTGCCATATGAAATACCTAATTCACTCCGTGCACCTATTTATTTTTTTATTAAGAAAAGTAAATTAACTCATTTGTTAGATTAAGAAATCATACTGCACAGAATAAAATCAAACTTGAGGCAATAGTTATCACTTATTAAGTTATTATCACCTTTCGTTAAATTTAACCGATACCTGATATTTTGTTTGGACATGGCTTAGATCAAAGTCCAAATTACATGTTTAAAAAAACAAAATAAATAATAAAAAATTATTTATTTCTGCATGAAATTTTCAAACATTTTGCAGCTAATTGAACAATCTGATAGCACATAGATGGAGTATTTACAGGTTAACTACATTAAGAGTGCTCGAAAAGTGCAAACAATATTACAAAACATGACTATGACTCAAGAACAGCTCCTTCAACGATTTTCCAACCTGAATCTGAACAAGACATCACATATCTTGTTGTGTAGGTTTTGCTGCTTGAAGCATTGTGCTGCGGATGACTTACAGCATTGAGGTGGGTTGACTCTTTGAGAGTTGTCTCGACCACCGCACGCCGCCCATTCTGGGATATAGTCACGCTATCGATGCTGAGGTCCTCCAACGTGTAGTTATAGGACCAACCGCGCTCTGCAATCTCGGATGCCCGATCGGACCATATCTTCAACATCTCGTGATCAAGTACCTATAGCATATCTTAAATTCAGCAAAACTTGACATATATGAAGATGAAAATTAAGGAAATCACAGTAGAATTTCAAGTTGTCTAGGATAAAATCGCATTCATTAGTCTACAATGAGCTTCTTTTAAAGCACTTCCTCAAAATCACAAGATTTTCAGCATATTGGTCATGTTTTTGTAAAGTTGTGATTATCACCTCCATTTTCATAAGGACCAAATTAATTCTTTACCTCTGGCAATTTTTCGAGGCAGTGTTCGGGTCCAAAAGCTTGGGATTTGATGTTCTGCCAATTGCGAACCACAGCTTCAGCAACCCTTGCATCCATTTTCGGAAGTTGCTCTTCTAATTCTTCGCCTCCCGAGGAACCTGTGCAGATGAATATGTATTATACGCACCATGCAATAATTGCTAGAAGTTAACTATGAACTTCTGAAATCAAATTTCTGATCAGCAGTAACTGAATCATTCAGATGATAAGAAATTTCATGATGGAAATCTATTTGTAATTGTGATCCTAATTGCGGGTGTCTCTAAAGGTAATACCTATGTTGACAGTATCTGATGCCAGTGCCGAACCAGTTGTCTTGCGTATGGTGGGTGAGCCATGCCTAGCAGGTATAAACTTCAAGCCAACCACAGTCACGAGGCCAATCACAACGCCAGCACACATGATCTTCACAGTTGCATCTTTAATTTTGTCAGTAATTATCTCATCACCACTTATCTCAGAAGATTTTCTTGTTCCAGAAACCTCAATACCAGTCGAAGTATCTTGATCCGGTGAAATTAAAAGATTCTCACTTTCAGAAAGATTGAAATATTCCTTCCCGTCATTCTCTTGAGTTTTCACAATTTTATCTTCATAACCAACAGGAAACACCTTCTTCAATGCATTCATTGCACTATCCTTGACATGACCAATAACAGCAGTAGCCTCAGCTCCGATTTTCACTATGGCTGCTGCAGCAGCCAAGGGTGAATGCCCAACACTCTCCAGCCTCTCTAGATACCTGAGCACTGTAGGGTCATCATAGTAATCTCCAAGCTTGAATGTTATCTCTTTAGTATCTCTGAATCTCGGAAAAACTACTTCCATCAACCATGCCTCTAACAATCTGCAGAGTCCAGGAAGATCACTGTCTTCATCACCCTTGGCATTTTCCATTACAAATTCTACAATGGATGAATTTCTATATGGAGAGCTCTCACTGTCTAGTCCCAACCATGATCGACACTGATCTAGCTCCCCAACAAGCAATGCACAGAGGCCCCTTTCTAAAGCAAAATCAACCTCTCTCTTTGGAGCATTAATAGAGGCAGCATGTCTCATAGTTGTTACCTTTGTTTGTTGAAGTTGTTGGAATAAGTTATCCGCATCTTGGATAAGATGTGGCTTTTTACCTACAAAGGCTTGAGCAACGAGCGCAAGTGCCACCCCATACGCTTCAAAACTTTCAGCTGGTATATTACTTGGTGTGGCCACAAAAAGATCAACCTTCAAAGAATATTGAAGGTAAAAAGGAAACAAGATGAGGGGAAATTTTCAAAAATAAACCTGAAGAGAAAATTACAGAAAAATATGCAAAACGACAATGCAAGAATACCTGTTCAACTGCTGTCATATGTAAAAAAGCCTCATTCATGAAGTCCTCACGTGTGAAACCCCCAGCAATTGCTGCCGCACCACCTCCTCCAACAGCCCACAAAATGTTGCGGACACCCTGCAGACCTTCATCCCTTCGTGCTCGATGTTCTTCATCAAGGGGCAAGGATAGAAGTTCCAAAACACAACGTGGGGTTATCTCCTCCAGTGTCTCATCGATTTGTGCTTGTAAATCTGGTGCTAGGCTGCTTGCTCCTTCTTCCTACATAATCAAGTTCGCAGAGAGCACTTTGTATCAGAACTGTATTTTATATTGTGTCAAATTTTAAACCATCAATGTTTATACAAAACCTAATTGAACATTATAACAACTATACAGTGGCTTGCAATGTCATGATTAATCCTGTCACAGTGTCAAACCAAATTCCACACATCCCTATTGATATAATTAGAAGCATTGACTTAAAAAAAGTCAAATCATCCGAAACCAATATTCTTTGGAAAATGGCAAATTTTAAGATACAGCAATCGAGAAACAAAAAAACCATCATCCATAGCCATGGAACTATCATATTCACCTGCAAAAGTTTCAATGCCCTCTCAAGCATCTCACATGCAGTAATGAAATCCGGAGTGGTAAAGGCCATAGCATCCCTCGAGATGTCAACATAAGCGAGCGACATGGCCAACACGACATCTTGCTTAAATGACTTGGGCAATCTCTCTCTCAGCAAGCCCTGCCCAATCTGAAGCACCAACTCAGTCTCCCCAGCTTCCTGCAGCACGCAGAGAGCTCCAGGAACCTGCAAAAAACCCATCACTGCCTTCTTATGCAATTGAACAAATTAAGCCAAAAACAACATGGGGTCACCTATACATACACTCCACTTGTCAAACACATGTACTGTGATAAGGGGGAAACTTTTGACATATAATATTCAAAATTTTGTGCATTCCTTCCATATACATTGAACCATACTCCAATACTCCATCCATTGCACAACATTTATCCTTTCAATCTTTATGCATGTCAATAAAAACTTGCTTTGACAATATTAATAGCAAAACATGACCTTATTCTACCCCAAAAACAAAAATCCTGAATTGAAATTATAACCTCATTTATATACTCTATTTACACTCCATTAACAAGCACAATTAAAGTAAGAATTAAAAACATGAGTCTTTGCCGCTGGTATACTAACCCGACTGGAGGAACTATAACTGCTCTCAATACAGTTCTATATACATCCAAGGGCTCGAACTCGAGACAAAGGGGATAAGGATGAGCTTACCTACCACTTGAAAATCACTAATAGACTATGCAGCAAAAATTAAACTATTTCCCACTAGTTGAAGATGATCTCTAATGTTTTAATCTAGTGAATAAGAACTACCTGAACAGTTTAAAAATCGAAGTTGCATTAACAAACAAACAGCATTATCGAACTCTAAAGTCAAGTTAAGTCAAGTCATAAACTCCAAGTTTACGATTCAAGATTGGCTGAGCTTCAATTATAAAATGACCTTATCGAAAGGGACTTGAGTGAAAACGGTGGCGTCTTCATCTTCAACGAGTCCCTGGTTGTACTCCCTGCGGGAAGCAGGGTCAGCTAGGGTTTCACAAGCAGCTTGGAGAATCTGGCGGCGGCTGATTAACGCTTCGTTGCTGAACGCATACTGCGGTGGCTTCGAGAAACGCGCCTCGTACGCGCGTCGAATACCGTCGCCAAGGAAATGCGTTTCGGCGCCGAGGATTCTGTAGAAGTCGAGAGGAATCGAGACGAACCGCTGCTCAGGCGGAGAATCGTAGCGCGGAGGGCTGAGAGTAGCGGATGCGGCGGCGGCGGAGGAGTAGTGGTGGTCGGAGTCGCCGATGAATTGGAAGTCGGAGATGAGGCGCTCCGCCCATTTACT
>NC_029790.2:785806-809042 GCF_000816755.2 Arachis ipaensis | reverse complement strand
GGCAGCTCTGTTTTTTTTTTTGTTTTTCTGCTTTGAGCTTAAAACCCTGCGCAGATTTTGGATTGTTTCTCTGAACCCCTCACTCATAACCTAGAACTCCCAAGTCTTGTTAACAGCTTCCGTTGTAGTCTAGTTGGTCAGGATATTCGGCTCTCACCCGAAAGACCCGGGTTCAAGTCCCGGCAACGGAATTTTGTTTTACTACATTCACTTAATTTTAGTATATACATAACATTTTTACTATGCATTTTATCATTTTATGAGAAATTGTTTGTAGGACGTATTTCTCTTGTAGTTATTTCTATTCTATATATACTATATGCTATATGGTGATAAATTAGTTAATGTATTTTAGAATGGTGAATTCAAGGGGGAGGGGAAGGGGGTTTAAAAAAGTTGATTCTACCGTTGTTGTGGTCCAAATTTGATATTGGTGCCAAAGTTAACTTAGATTAGATCGATGAAATTTTAAATGATTGAGTAGTGTTGTTGTATCTCTTTCAGATTCAATGCAAACTAGATTTTACAATCATGTCAACAGGGGAAAAAGACAGGTGTAATGAGTTCTTAATTTATAGTACAACATAGGCTATCACTTTCTCATTTATAGTACAAACTATACAGAAGAACAACCTTATTATTACAAAGTTTAATTCAGCACATCTTTCAGTAATCAAATTCATGACACAGGTTGTGTTCCTTGTCATTGCTCTTACAACTACAATTTCTATCAAGCAAAAGACTGGAACATGGCTTCATTAACCCATGGAATTTAATTTGTAATAACCTTACTTCACAAATAATAATAAAATTCTAGACAGCATGCACAAGATTATGGCCTATGCAGAGGTTAACGCGTCCGGAAGGGACTCGCTATCGGGATTCGGACTAAGAAACCTACGACAAGCATAGAACACAGCTGAATGGAAGCCACTTGGGTTGTCAATGAACACAAAATGACCAGCCTGCAAAAAATAACCAAATTTCTCAGCTCAAAAATATAGAGAGTAAATTATACTAACCTCTCAAATGTTATGTTTACAACAGAGGTTAGGTCCTGTTTGAAAATTGTCTTAACTCTTAACAAAAGAATTTAAAAACACCGAAACACATAAACCTATTTGAAAAAGGTGACATATACAAAAATAGACAATGATTTTATCCTTAAACAAAATTTGTCCAAACAATGATGACAGGGATCTTTGTCTCACTATCTATGTATTTTCTGTCATGAGACATTAACCAACCAAAGTGTCACGTTTTGCAAAACATAAGAGCGACAAGTGTCATATAACCCGAATCCTTCGGCCTATTTCTTATATGCACCATGGAGTAAGGGTGGTTTTAAATAAGGATTTTGTATTCCCTGGAGGAGGATAGAATGTCACAATCCTGGGTTGTTTAGTGTATAATTTTACAAATAAAAAAGGGGTTGTGTGTAATATTTCCTAACCATAAGGGATGTCAGTGTAATTTACCTTATCCAAATTTAAAACAACATTCAAAATGGGTTTTCATTGTTTGGGGACAAGGAGAAAGTGATAGTACCTGGGGAACTCTAATGATTTCGCATGGAACCTTCATCTGGTCGCGCGCTTCTTGGGCACCTTCGTAATTCATCCAATCTTGGATACCATATATGAAAGTGGTGGGCACCTTCCACTCTGAAGCCCTGAAACACCAAAAGAGGCAGAAAATGGAGGTTATAGCATTATCCTAACTACTAATAGCAAGTGGAAATTTGAACCTATAGAGATATGAAGCCATATCATATTTTGCAAGTTAATCATCAAAGATATTAATTGAATCAACTTTTTTACCTCATTTAATTTTTACAATGATATTTATGAGGATTTTTAGGAATGGTGTATCACTACTGTCTTTGCAACCCGTTAGAGTCAATTTCCCTTGTGGCCTATTACTTTTTCCTATGAATTCCCCTATTTCATAGGGGTTTTGCAAACAAAAGCCTTATGAGCACACTATTTAAATTTCTAAAAAAAATTGGTAAGTTTTAAATTTTCAATGCATTGAAGACATCAGAAGCTTCCAAAGTTTATCTTTTCTATGAGCCACGCAATAGTAAATATAGAACATGGAATCAAGTTATAAATACTATAATCTAAAATCCAAATAACCTTTCATTTTCAACTACTAACATTTTTGAAGTAATAAAGCAGAAAGGAATGAATAATTCAATAATTAACAGCAGGAGAATGATCATCAAACCTGTGAAGAAGGGGCATCCTAGCAAATGCTCCAAACGAAAATATATGTTTGAGGCACAGCTCACCGCTAGCTTTAGCCGCTAGAGTATGGTAAACATAATCTTCAATAGTAAAAATAAATACATAATTAGAATATAATCTTACATCTTTAACACATATTAATAGGTTATATCAGATCATACCTGTCAGCAAACTAGTTTCAGTTTCATTCAGCATTTCACCAGTTGTATGAGTAACAAACCTAGCACTTGTATACCTGCGCACCATATCAGGACCCCAAGGACCTAAACCTCTGCGACAAACATATGTAGAATATCAATTAGAGATTTATCTGAAAAAATATCTGTCATTTTGAGGGAAGGGATACAAAGAACACTAACTCTATAGTAAAACTAATTCAAGCGAAATTAAATGATAAAACTGATATACAGGATGAAGAAATAGGGACAAAGTAGTGTACCTAATAATAGTTTGAGGTGTAAAGTTAGATTCCCATATCTGGTTCAAAATTGATCCTTTCCATGTTGATAAGAACTTTGTAATCCTCTCTGTTTCTTGTGAAAAACCAGCAGGTCCCACCAAAATCAAGTGCTTAACATGCTCCGGGTGCTATTCATAAGAATAAACATTAGGATATAGTAATATATACCATAATTCTTTTTAAAAAGGAAAAAGCAAAAGAAAACCAAATTAGAGTCATTTTAGTACACTGTAGAACGACATTAACCTTAAGTGCATACTTGGAAGCAACATAACCACCAAAAGAATGCCCGAGCAATATAAAATTGCTCAGGTTTTTGGCTTTTCTCCATTCCTCAAAAGAATCGATGAACCATGCTTCAGTTTCTGCATGGTCAAGCAACAAAGATTAAGTATTTTGCTACTCATACTTTCAACTTAGGCAACAAGAATGAAACTTTTTCTATTCGAATTTCGAAATCAACTTTAGCATCAACCTTCAGTGCTTTTGCATGTAAAGTCAGGCCTGCTAGATCCACCCCAACTGACAAAAACGTTTCAATGCAACTAGTTAGAGCAAAACACAGGCCTCAATTTGAAACAACATTACTTCCCTCAAATTTAATCATAAAGGGGGTGTTTGCGAGCTTGAGTCTTTTAGGGGAAGAGAAGAACTTGAGTAGTAAAAGGATACTTCCTTTTACGCTTCGAGTCCTTCACTTTCCTTCCCCTCCAAAATCAAAACTCACAATGACCCCGTAAAGCACAAAGCACTAAAAACATCAGTAGGATCACACTCAGATACAACATACAAGCATATCTCACTCACCCAAGTTGATCAATAGCAATGACCCTAAATCGATTAGCTAGAGCATCGAAATTGCGAAAGAAGAAACCCTGTGAAGCTGCATATCCATGAACCATGACAAGGGTAGGAGCATCATCTTTACTATCAAATGTAACGGTGTTAATAAACCGTGGCTCATTGCTCACTGAACCAAACCATCTAACTCTAGAATTTGGTGGACCAGTGCCTATATTAACCTTTTCTTGAACATATGGAGTCCTGCCGCACCAAAAAAAAGAGAGGAACAATTTTAGTAAAAACAATTTCGAAGTGCTATTGGATCAAGTTGTAACATCAAAACAACGGGAAAAAAGGGAATTTTTTTTTTTCTGATATTCTCATTGAAGAGTTTATTCAAACACAAGCTATGCATACTTTACAAACATAACAATCAAATGCACTCTAAACAGTATTTATCAAATTCATCTCAAAGAAATGGATTAGATTAGACCAACATACAAATTAAGACCGGGAAAAATCGTAAAAGATTCAACTTTTAAGCAGAGGAGTAAGGAACAGAAGCTAAGAAGAAAAGGGTTTATGAGATGGATACTTGACGAGAGAGAGAAGGCGCTTCTCGGCATTGATGATGTGGTCGGTGGAAGTTGGAATCCAACGTAAGAGAGAAGGCCAAAAACGCGGTGTTTCGGTGGAGGAAGTGGTTGCGGTTGCTGATTTGCCAAATTCTTCGGCCATTTTTCTCGACAACCAACGAGACCGAATCGTGTTCATAAGTCTCTTCAAATTTCAAGTGTGTTCTGTCTGTGTTTAACAGTAACTATGCTATATTTGAAGAAAAAAAAATTGGATTGGATGATGTTAGAAGCAATAATAATAGCAAAAGTGTATTCTATTTGTTAGTGTATGCGTGATTCTGTTAAATTTCAACGATGGGAAGCAGAGGAAAGAAAGAAGAAAGAAGAACGAAGGGGCGAGAAGTTGGAATTTGGAGAGAAAGAAAAAATAAATTAAAAAAGAAAAGAAAAGAGAAGTTTGGTTTCAATTATTAGAGGGAGGAAGAGAAGGGTGCTTACGCGGGCAGTGACGGTTGTGACGGGTACCCATTACGTGGAGAATCGTAGCCACTAATTTTACTCTCTCTCTCTTATTGTGGAAATTGACTAAATTAATATCCAATAATTCTGTGTTATAAATTTTAGATGAAGTTAATTGTATCGAATTTTTACTTTTTTTTTTTTTCATTCATCAAAATTCATCAACAAGAATTTTAATGTTTTCCCATTTTGAATAAATTTTAAAATATTTTTAGGAGAAAATATTAATCAACATTAGTTTATTTATCTGCTCGAAATCAGTTAATTTCAAACCGAAATTTCGATGAACCGATTCAATTGATTTGTTTAACATTTGTTAAACTCGACCGATTTCAAAGAGATGGACATCATAAAAAGGTTTTTTTGTGTGTGAATATATCATATACTTTTGCTTATCAATTTTTTCATCCGATAATCACTTGAATCTTTTTTCAACTTCTATTGTATATTAAAATAAAAAGATAAAACCTCCCACTAAAGTTGTACTTCTGTATTTTTCCAGTCAATAGAAATCTATATGGCTTGGATGAGTGATATACTCATCACTTGTTAGAAGGAGGAGCAGCATTAGCATTAGCATTAAAAACATTTATAGAAGAATTAACATGTTTGATTATTGGGAGTGCATAAGTTCAGATATTTTGATAAAAATGGATGACCGTTGAATGATGACTGTAGAGTGTACAATAAGTAAAGTCATAAGTAAAGTCACTACATAATATGCACTAGCACAATTGACTTTTATTGACTAAACCAGTCTTTTATAAGATTTCAACTTTTATGACACATAATAAAAAGGGTAAATACCCTATCCGGCTATGACCTTTTTCCCATGAGACATAACTGACTTTAATTATCTTTAAACCTCAAGCAGACCCCACTAATTAAGGAAAATGGACAAATCGACCTCTGCTACGGTTGTCCGCTAACCTGTCAGGTAATAGTGCCAAAGGTCAACTCCAAATGATTGTAGGAACTAAAAACCCGCTCTCTATCTCTTCTTCTTCCTCCTCCTACTCCTCCCCCTCCTCTTGTTCCTCTTCTTCAGATCCATCATCATCACTCTACCCGCCCCACGGGACACGGCCCCACCCCTCTTTAGTGATTATGGGGAAGCCATCTGAATCATATTCATCCATTTCAGTCTCTATGTCTGAGTCTGACTCATCTATATCTCTTGTGTAACCCCTACTCTTATCATGTAACCCCTTCTTCAATAAATTTGCAAGTTTCTCTCTGACTCTCACAAGGGGATGCTTCTGTATGAGTTCCCTACCATTGTAGGCCTCTCTAAGAATCACCGTTTGCGTGTCACTCTTATTGGAAAGGTAAAAAATACCAGGATGACGTTCAAATGCTTTGGTGAATTTCTGAGGAAGCGCTAAGGGTTTGCGCAAGTTGCTGACATTCTTGCGTTCGGTTTGTTTATGAAGGGTGAGATGAAGGAGCTCATGGAAGACTCCGACGACCCTCTTCTCGGATTCATCGGTACGAGGATCCAAATGTGAGGCATTAGTGTAAGGTGAAGTATAGGGGAGTTTCTGCCACTCTTTCAACCACTCCATGCATTTTCTTCTGAAACCAAAACCCCTTGTGAAACTAACCGGAAAGGCTAAGGTTCCATTTTTTATGTCTTCTTGATCTTGTTGTAAAGAAGCATTCTTCAGTATCTCCGGGACAGCGAGCTTGTCATCCCAAAACAACAACTTCAAGCCAACACGATTATCAGGGAGGCGAACAAGAGAGAACCGATCAGGGTGATTCGGAACAAAAGAACTCGGGTAATCATTGGGCAAACCCAAGTCCCATTTTAATTGATCAATAGTTTGTAGTGGAAGGATCCTGTCTCTTGTTAGCATAAGCAATCTGCATAGCCTATCCCTGAGTTCCAACTGATCACGCTCAAGGATGTTAACTTGCTTATGGTGAAGCTTCAAGGCTTGAGGACTCAAGCCGAAACTTGGAACAGGAGTGCCTCCACTGTCAAGAAAATTGGACTCCACAAAAATAGTAGGATATCTTCTGATAAAGGTAGAGAGCTTAAGATCAATAGGAAGACCCAGTTGTCCGCGATGGGGATTAAGACGATATATGGGAAGGCAACATTCGGAAGACGAGGCAATGATGGAAACAAGGATCTCAACCGCCTTAAGATCTCTCTGACCAGCTACAGCGGCATCCAGTTTTCGATCTTTCACCCATTTCAACTTAACATTCACAAGGCTAAACCTTTGCTGGTAAATATATCCCTTTCGAAGTAAACCATAGTTTCTTACATCCCCAAATAAAGTCCGAAACATGATGAAAAATCGAGCACAGATAACATACTATTGCAGCTGAGTTTACCTCTCATCAGTTTCCCAGTTTGCCTCTCAAGCAGTACAAATTCTTTGAACACTACAAGCAATGAAGCATAATAAATTAAAATAGAGAAATCAATATTTCCAACAAATTCATGCTATAAAAACAGAACAGTGATACTTCTATATTTACAAATTCATGATACTTCTTGATAAGAATTTGAGATGTGAATCGATAAAAATATTAAGAAAGTATATTATCAACTATTAGGGTTTATAATAAGTTTCAAATCAATGTTTTCGTTTATCATAATAAAAAAAAAAACGGAGGCTTACCTACAGGAAGAAGGCACCGGCGATGGTGAAAGGAGAGAGCTGAGTAAGAGAGGGAGGAGGCTGTGAAACAGAGTTGCGGCGGTGACTGAGTTGTGGTGGCGAGTAATCCGAAGCAGAGATGCGAAGAGGAGGAGGAGCTGCTGCGAAGAAGGGGAAGGATGACGCCTGGGAGGTTAGGATGCGATTTTTGCCTTTTGATCAAACCGGGTCTTTTTTTTTTGGACCTGGATCTGGGCCAGAGAAACTGACCCGACCCTACACCCGGAACCTGACGCTGCCTAGCGAACCAACCCCGAAGACCCAACCCTCATCGACCCTCCTCTCCGCTTCAACGCAAGCAAACCTCCTGGCTCCACCCATGTCAACCACCCTCCGACAGAAGCTCGAACTCTTTATGCATGGAGGCGTTGACAAGGCCGATCGTCCTCCGCGAAGACTTCTGCTTGAGCTCGCAGCACATCCGCTTCAGTGTTGCCACAGATCTCCATCGTCGCCGGTCTGCTTCTATGTCGCTCCTGGCTGTAACGTTGGGTCTGCCTTGAGCTTCCTGGTCTCAGGGCCAAGACACAACCGCATCTCCTCCTCTGCTGTGCAATCTCCTGTAAATTGGTTTGTCCGTCTGCCTCGTCTGTGCCAACCCTTCTCCCTATGATGCTTATGATGCTGCTGCTTCCACTAAACGGCCGATTCGAGTTCGTGGGTTGCAGACGCCCTTCCCCTCCAGCTTCGCTCCTGTCACAAACCGGGTCATTTTTTATCCACACACACTGGGTTTTCGGATCAAACTGGGCCATGCTCACTCACCTTATGGTAAATGCAATAACTTGAGTAGTAACTAGTAAATATAAAATTTATTTGTTTTAACTTATTTGATAAATATATTGCACAATTCTTCTATAATTTAAGTATTTTACTTAATTATTTTTAGTTTCTCTTTTTGTTGACCATTTAGCTTTTTATGTATTAAATATTAAAGAGTTTTTTATAAGTATGAAAATTTTAAATTTACGACTAGTATTTATGTTGTAAAATTAGTTCTATTAAACTTAAAGTTAGATTTACTTAGTCACCAAAATACATAATAAAAGAAGTCAAATATAACCCTTTGACACTGCTTATATTTTTAAATCACTTAATAATTACATATTATTCATTCATGAACAAAATCTCCGAGATATGGAGGCCAAGAATTCCTTCAGTTCATATGGTTAATCCGACGATAAAGAAGTTAGATAGGTGCTCACCAATCGTCATTACTCCTTTATAGGGAAAAATGTATTTAGTTTCCATCATTTTTGTTTTTCTGATCAAAATAAAATTTACTTTGAATTTAATTCTATATTTATCTTATAATAATACATAATATACTGCACAACATTTCTAAAATAAAAAATACTAATATTGAAAGAATTTTATAATAAATAAGATCAGCCATTATATATATATGTTGAAGTACAAATAAATTATCCGAATAATGGCTTCTTTTTTTCCTTATCCGAATAATACAATTTAATTTCAGAAGCGCAACTACTAAATATTTGACCTCGAGAGTATATTAAGAGAATAAACATTTTGAAGAGATTGACCATATCAGTAATACTCATTTGAGTATGGTTAGAACATAGAATCAATCTAAATTTGAATTGAAACCATCTTGTAATCACCTCAAGGCTCAAGCACAGGCAGTAGTTTCAAGTAGTCCGAAGCATACCAAAAAAAAATGTATCCACAAAATACAGGGATAGTTTTCTGTTGTGATATTCAGGCAATCTATGTGGCCTGACCATGATAAAGTACGATTATCCTCCAAATAAATCAAAGAACATAGATAATTCTCAGCCATATGGCACCAAAAGGTATAATAAATTCGGAGTAGAAACATTGCTTACGATAAGAAGAATGTACTCCACCCTTCTAGACACAGCTATCAAAAAGTGAAGTTCCCTGGCAGCTATATATTTTTGGTTTGTAATAAACAATCAATAGAAACGAGGTAGTTACAGTAGTTTCCTCTTTCCTGCAGTAGAAACAGAAGCAGTATAATCATGAAGGGTCATCATCCATAAAACCAGAATGAATAGACATGAAATTAGGAAAACAAAAGGCACCTGTAAATTAGAAGGTAAGAGGTTAAATAACCATCAAAATCACAGGGAAATGGCGGAATAATCATTACCTCCCCTCTTATGTGATTGACAAAATCTTTCTTAGCCTTGCAGCCAATAGAAAAACGGCGTAAGCAATAGTTAGCACAAGATAACATCCAAGATTGAATGATTGGCTTAAAATTATACACATCAATTCAAAAGAAATCGGCATCTCATGCTGCAATCCAGAGGCTCATTCTCAGAGGTAAGTGACTTTTCTGTTACACATTTGGAAGCTTACTCAACTATAAACAGATATCATGCAACATACTATACACACGAGTAGAGTGGTAAATAAAGATGGAGGATAAAATGCTGGAATAAAACCAAGCATAGTTCTTTCCCCACTTTGGAGAAAGAAATAAGAGTTAACTAATTGATGTTATATAAGAAAAGTTTCCAGTACGACAATGGGAAATGGATATGTATGCTTGTCAATTGTCATCACTAAAACAATCCTAAGCTGTACAAATAGAAGAAATTGATAAGGTCAAATTTTATCTTGTCCATTGGAAACCCCTTCAACAAAAATGGGGTCTAAGATTTCAATCCTCGGAGGTAGTTTTTGGAATAAACACCTCGATGAAAGACAAAATACTAATATGGATGAATGCGATTCGTTGTCATCTTCAAACCTGCCTGCGCAATCTGTTTCTTTAGTGGCAAGGTTCGTTAAAATGGCAGATTGAGGTGCCCTGTCATACTCTTGACGAACAACAGCCTGAGAGTTAAGGTACGGAAAAAAAACCAAGACTTTGGCAACCGTTACACAGAAGTAACCACAGGCTATTCAATCCAAAGAACATTAAGATTTTGCATTTGATTTCGCTGCCATGTGTCTCTCAATCAATACATCCACAAAGGATCGGATCTGCATATTTCAGCCATCCAACCAATGTCAGTGAAAAAAAATGTTATAATGTCAGAAGCACATCTGAAGCTCCACTTGAAAAATATCCCATCAGTCACTATTGAAAAAATTTTCTAGAAACTGGCTTCCAGCAGTGAATGATGTAAATCATCAATATCAGTAAAAATAATGGCATATTCTAAAATGAAATCTACCACAGGAGAAGAACCAAAAGAATGGTAGCTGGACCTATGATTATAAAAAGGAAAACGAAAGTACCTTGTTCTTCCGTTTAAAATCTAGAAACTCATGAACCATCATTGCTTTTTCAGCATCTGTGGCTGCCTCCATGACCTGAAACACTCAAGCTGTAAGTAATAAAAGAAGAGTATTTGCCTCTTAAAATGACATTCTGATTAAGTTATCACTTCTCGACCTAACAAATCATGATAATAATTTCTTAATTTAGCAAATACATAGTTCAAAAAGGCAAAGGATTCACATCACCTTTGTTGCACTTTTCTTCATGATAGCCTTGTACCCATCCTTGTCTAGTTTCCTTGCCTTATAAAGAGGCATAAGTAGCGAGGCAACATAATCCACAACAGCCTGTTTAATATGATCAGCTCCCCGGTGATGACCTTTTAAGGCCTCCTTATTTACAGTAACCTGTGAAATAGAGCTCTCATTTGCCAAACCATCACGCTTCCGACTGGATAACATCGACTGAGCATTTGAATCCTCCTCATCTCCCATATGTATGGTTGGATGAGAGAAACAAGAATCAGCTGCAGCTGCTTGAGATTGCCATCTCTCTATGGCATAAGAGTCTTTTATACCCACACCAGCAGATGTGTCAATCCAAGCTTTTGTATATAAACTGCTGTCTGCTGCAGCAACACTTTCTCCTGAGTGCTCTCTGAAATTCAAATGGCTGGCAATCTCATTTGAATGGCTCCTCTGTGAAAGGTTGTCAACTGACATTCTGGAATTCTCAAGGTTAACACATGCAGCAGAGAAATCAACTGACCATTCCCTAACTCTGCAATTCCTTGAATCAATTTCAGAAATACAATCCTGCCTTCCCAAAACTCCACCAGACCACTTTCTTCTACTATCACATTCATCATTTTGTGAACAATGCTCCTTTTTAGCAAATTTGTGGAAGGAAGGTATCTTTGGAAGCTGTAGTAGTGTACTGCATCTGGCTTCTGCAGAAGCATATGCCTGCAAAGAACAAAATCCATGAAATCTTTAAAGCAACATGACAAAAAATAGGTAAAGGAAGCATAGGTCTGTTGACAATAAAAAGAACTACGTTTTGCCCTACTAAATGAGATCAATTAGTAGATCAAACAACACCATATGTCCTATCATAAGTCATATTACACTATTACAGTCAATTCCTTATAATCTAAATTATTTTCAATGGTTTCATCTATAATTTTGGTCTGTAACTACTCTTATACCCTCCACCTAACTACCCTCCATATTGGGACTTCCAGAGGCCTTTTCCAGATATAAACAACCCATCTAAGGTGAGATTCTGCCTGCATAAGCCTATTTTCTCCAACAATTATTTCCAAATGATAGGTTTGTCAAGGGGCAACATCATTGCTATTCTTTATTATTTTACCTGTAACTATTTATAAAATATTGAATATAAATTGTAAAAACAGATGCTACAACTAAAGAGCTTGCTAAAAGTATATGCAACCCCTATTTTTTATAAAGCTCAAGCCACAAAACAGCTGGTTTTGTGTTCACTCAAACCAGGCAAAATTTGATCACAGTTAGGCTTGTTTCCAGCAGATTTGTATTACACGAGTATGCACCTAACATCCTTCATACTAGCAAACCTAATCCAATAAGGACATAAGTGTTAGCCATGTTCCCAACCAGGACAAGCAGACACTCGAGTAAAGTTTGTAAGTTGTAACAAGCAAGCACCACACCAACAGATTAATGGAATTAAAACTAAGCACGAAGAGAAACAAACCTGAGCAGCAGCATGTGCTTTAGCACGGGCCTCTTCCGCAGCAGCAATGGCAGCCCGTTCTTCTTCAGTCAAGGCATAATAGTTATCCTCCTCTGCAGCAGCTTTGTCTATTGAACCTTGGGACCTGGAAGAACTGACATCATGCCTTGAGTCATTTGCTGCTTGTTGTTTTCCCTGTTTGCTGTGCGATTTCCTCACTTGTGAATTGCTTCCAGCAGATGCAGGATTCAGCAAACCTCCTTTATTTTCAAGCATGCCATGCTGTGTACTCAAAGGTGGCTTTCCTGAGGCAGAGTCTTTCAAAGGTTTTCTCTTTGATAAATCTACAGCAGCTGCTTGTCTCGACAACTTCAAACCCCCATTAGAAGCTTTTTCCTTGCGGAAAACTTCAAGCCATACATTGACCAACTGGCTTGCTATAGCACGAATATCACGGCTAGTATGTACACAAACTTTTTCCTTCACAGTTTTTCCTATTCCTGCACCAACAATAAGAAAGTTAAAACAAAAATACAAGGCAAATTAAAGATACCATATTCCACATGACAGACAGAGTAATCTCCTGGAGCATAAGGGGATTGGAAAAAAAATATAAAGAAATTATTCATATTTCATTAGATTGATCATGAGTAGGGAGTTGGTAATCATAAGAAAAGGCACAAACTGGGTTTGACATTTATAGTTTAAAAAAAAATGGAACAGGAAATTGTTCTAATCTTACGCAAACTGATCCCATTAAGATAATCATGTATTTCTACCTCAAATATTAGATATAACAGATAGATGAGATCCAGTAATAAAACCTATTTTCATAAATTCATGAATTTCAATGCATACACACAAAAATTCATAAGGGGAAAAAAGCACCTGACACGCGTACAGCAAGCAGATCAGTGGAAACACGTACAAGAAGACGCACACAATGTCGCAAGAGTTGGGTTCCATCCTTCCCCATGGAGTCCTATATTGAGATATATGGAATAAGAAGCACATAATCTAAAATCCTATAACCAAAGGATAAATTTATCTTTTTTATGTTTTTTACCAGAAATGGCTGCATGCTCAGAGTACTATTTGTCAAAGAAGATACAAAATAACTTGACAATAATGAATCAAGTAGTACAATCATACCAGTATCCATGAGTTGAGAACGGTTAGCCCCGCTCTACTACCAGCAAAGGATTTCCACTTTCCAAGAGGAAGACTTAGCAATTGCTTTGCCACATGCAGGCGCCCGGCACTGGTTTTTGCAGTGAAAAACATTTCTCTTAATAAAGCTTCCCGGGTCACAGCTTGAGCACCATCTAAAGAGTTCTTGTACAATAAACTAGAAAGCTCAACTGCATTAAGTTTCTTTGTTATCTCCCTAACTTCATCCCTTTCAGTATCTAGCTGCCTCTGTGCAGCTTCCATTGCCTCCACCTCTGCAGTATAATCATTACCAGAGCTCAATATGTCAATTATGCGAACTGCCTCCCGAAGTCCACTCATCATAGCACCACCAACAGTATCAGGGTGTTCTTTGCTTGTTGCTTCACCAGAAAAAAACAAACAGTTATCAACTGGCCTCCCTAATAGATCATAGTCTTCTCCTGATGCTCCAATGGCAACATAAGAGTAAGCACCATAGCTAAAAGGATCTCTACCCCAATCTGTTACGCAATGGGCAACAGGATCTGGAACTGAAGTTTCCCCAAAAAGTTTACGAAGAACCTTCAATGCATGTTCAACATGATCAGAAGAGTTCAAATTTTGACCATCTATGGCTGCCTTACCAACAACTAATGCTATAAGGACAGGAGCGCCAACTGTCTTCCTGACATTCCAGAACATAAAGCAGTGACCTCTTTTACCTCTCTCCTCAGCTGTTGCTCCAAAGTAATCCACAGCATCATCCCAAAATACACTTGGAAATTCCAAAACCACTTTATTGAGAACTCCATAACCAAGACGCTGAACAGCAGAATATTTCCACTCAGGCAAAGGGGGAGAAAATTGTATGGTTTCTGCCTTCAAACAGCCTAGTGGAACGGTGATGAGAACAGCATCCCCAAAGAACTCACTGCCATCTGATGTGGAAACTTTGACTTTACTGCAGCAACCAGGTTCCTCGATATCGTATGACACATTTGTTACAACATGGTTCAATTGAATAGGAAGCCCTTCTGCAAGAGACTCAACAACAGCACTGTAACCGCCTTTAATCATACAATGAGCTCCTCCAAATCCTCCATACACGTCATCTTGATTCCAGTTGGGAAGAGAAACTTCTGTAAGTGAAGCTGCACATCCATACTCCAAATGAGCATAGTGCCAATCCATGACCCTTCTCTCCAGAGGACTTAAAATGTCCTGCTCGAATTTTTTTTCCACTGTACTGACCTTTTTGGAATCCAACGGACTATCTCCAGAATTGACTTGTTCAATTTCTTCACCACTTCCAGCATGTGCCAAGCGGCGAATCTTAAGGGCATACTCTAAACCATCTTCAAGAGACATTCTCATTGCTTGTTCACCTTTCTGAGCAACAAGCAATTCCATACCATCAAGAAGACTATTGTATTCAGCTTCCAGTGCCTCATCCATATCTGCCGGGACCTTTTGTCCTGTCATTATGTCATAGAGAGGACAGTCACTGTTCAGTACTGTCAACTCAAGGCCCAACTGTGAGCAAACCAGTGAGGAAGGATCTGGTCTTCTCTCAGTGGCCACATCAGCCTCAACACCAGTGATAATGCTAGCACCAAGATCCACAGGGACAGAAAGGGATGAGCGATCTGTAAATACTCGACCTCCTATCCTATTCCTTGCCTCGAGTACAGTCACAGTCAACCCCTGACGTTGCAAGTGACGAGCAGCAGTTAGCCCAGAAGGACCAGCTCCAATGACAATAACTCTCTTTCTAGCCTCAGAATCAGACAACATTTGATCACCTATGCGATCAGCCGAGACGGTTTTAACACAGATAGATTCATTGCTCTGTTCTGTAGCTACAGCAGAAGCCAGTCTGCAATCAGGAAATTTGGAGGAAGGAACAACATTGTTTATATTGACATGTCTAGTTCCACCAAGTCCTTCCTGAATCTCATCATTATCTTGGGAATCAAAATTTTCTCCTTTAGGTTGTTTTGTGTTTAATAAATTTATCGTTGCTGCGTTCCTGCCTTCTGTAGCTTCAGCTGGTACGTCTTCATCCTCCCTTTTAAGGCCATGGTTATTCTCCATGGACACATCTGACATTTTAGTTTGACCAACAATAAATGATACTCCCTCTTCAGAGTCAGCAATTGAAGCAGTGGAGCTTTCCTCAAAACCTTTTTCTTTCACAAGTTTATAAGAATGCATTGCACTACTTCCAACATCCTTTTGAGAAGCAATACCAATGTTTATATAACCCTGGAAAAAGGATTTCGTCATTTCCCACCATTAAATAAGCACAAACAGTTTCTGGATTAGGTTGTTTTGTGTTTGTAGCAATTTAGAATCCAAATCTACGCAGATTTTTTCCTTTAAAAGAAAGTGAGTTTTCTCCACCAAAAAGAAAAAATAATTGAAAAATGCACTGAAAATGATTAAATTATCAAATACAAAATATGGATCCAAATATTCGTAGGGTAAGGGAGCCAGGGAAATGAAAATTGATAGCTGCATAACACGTTGACAAACTTACACATTGATCGAGAAATGTGTAGACATCCCTAGTAAGAGATGAACGAGGACTTTTATCCTCAGATTGAGCATCACTAACTCCACATTCAGCAAGAGGCAAAACACGCGTAACATCTCTACTCCAAAGACTTAAGATCTGATTTCTGCAATGCATTAAATTCAGAGATTACTATAGCAAGCTTCACTAGCAAATACAGGAGGAAGGCCATTGCCCATCACAATACAACACCAATGTCTCGTTTGGGGTCAAGCATGGAATTAGAGCTTGGAATTGGAATTGAGATTCAATTCCACACTACGATTCCAATTCTGATGTCCAAAGGGACCATAACCCACAAAATTAAGAAATGTGCAATGACCAAAGACAAAGGGGAAAAAAGAACCAATAAAACAGGCATCTAATAAAATGAATGTGGTAATTTATCCGTCTATATGTTTTTGTCTTTTTCAAATGACAACTAAAAGCTAGTTCATTCGCTAAATCAGACAAGTTAATATGCAACAGGAGATATATGGCAATAAATAAATATTCTCATTTTTGTGTTTGTGAAACTAAAGCAGATAACACATTCAGTTATGAATAACAAAAGATCTCCAGCAATTCCCTGTAAGAATAAAAATTTTAAAATAAAATTTAAAACCTGGAAACATTAAAGAGTTTTGTAACCAACAAGCACTAAAAAAAAAGTAAAATAAAATATTAAATCAATTGCAAGCAAATGCAAAGATCAAAGCTTATCTACCTGCAAGCCAAATATTCTTTGAGACCACCTTTACGCTTCAACATCTCCTTAAACTTTATTTTCTCCATTGGACCAGCTGCATGGGCTCTCAGCCCAGCTGATACAGCAACTACTGCAACACTTTCAGAATCTTCAGCAGCATGGTTTTCATTAAGAGCTTGATCATTTGTTAAATTCTCCCAATCAGCATCACCCTCATAAGTCATATCTCCATGCTTATGCATTTTAGCCTTTCGCACAGCACGAATTTTACTGTCTTTGTAGGCAAAATCAGAGAGAGAATCATTATATTCTGCATTATTCTCATTTTCATCTGGTGCAGATGGAAGGGAGGATCCATCAGATTGAACCGGATCTAACATGGAGTTGCATTTCAGAATTGAAGCACTATACACTTCTAAAGGTTTCTTCGAGTGATTTGACAGAACATCTAATTCAGATTCATTGGCTTCCACAGACATTTTAGGAGATAAGCTACCAGAGGCAGTTACATCATTTTTTTCAAGTGAAATACCTAGAACTAAATCTTTAACATCAGGCTTTGTATTTAAACCATTATAGTCACAACAATCTTTATCCGAAACGACTTCGGTTTCAGATTTTACACCTTCATCTACCTCCACCTGGCATCCAGAGAAAACTTTTCCAGTAACAATATAATTATTCTCATTCGATATATTTCCGGTTGATTTAACCAAGGGCTCAGTGTCACAAGGAGGTAAGAAATTTTCTTTCTTCATAGACGTGCAGCCATGTTCTGAACCAAAATTACAAACTGGAGCTAGTTCATCAGTCAGTTTATTCTTCACCTCGCCCTCGGTACCAGATACCCCTTCCACTACTTTAGAGAGAGAGCCATTATCAATCATTTCAACGTCATGTGACATGGAAGAACACTGCTTTAAAGCATCATTGAGGATTCTTTCTTGGTCAGAAGCACAACGAAAATTTTCAGATTGAATAGAAGACAACTGTTGTCTATCTTCATTGCAGACATCTAATATGTTAGAATGACAAATACCTTCAGTGACTTCCACCAGAAAACAGCCATCCCCATGCTTTTTATTATCCCCATTGTGACTCTCTTTCTTCTTCCTTGAACCTGAAGAGCCTCGGAATTTCCTAACAGAACTAGATTGTGCCTTTCGGAAAATTGCTGATAATGAATCTTCCATTTTCTCATCAGAAGAATGCTGCAAGCGGTCACCAACGGATAAATTCACCCCTTTCTCATCCTTGGAGCCTCTCACAGATCCGCGAGCTACCACATCATCGTCAGACGCAACATGACCCTCAATTCCGTCAACAGAAAGATCAAGAGACCTGTCAGAAGACTCCACCGTTGCATTCAACACGGAACTAGTTGCTCTGGTGGCTCCAGATCCCTTCAACCTCTTCCTAAAACTCGCCAAGGTATCATCCATACCTCCCACCAAATCATCCTTTGCATCAACCAACTTTCTTGTCACAGCATCGACATTCTTGGCCCCATCGCCACAAGACCCCTCAGAAGCCGCAGAACCAACCTTCTTCTTAGACCCACGTGACTTCCTCAGCTTAAACATAGAGCCAATCGGCTCATCATCATCCGAATCAAATCCAATTTCCACAGGCTTAGGTCTCTTCTTCTTTCCCCCAGCCCTAACATCCCCTCCATCCATTCTTTTCCCCTGTATAGCTCTAGGTTTCAAAACTTAACTCCTAGAATCATTACAAAAAACCAAACGGCACTCTTCTCTTCAACCAAAAAAAATTATTAATTCATTCATACCACAACAGCAATACAAACATACAATAGCTATAAATCTCAAACCTAATCCAACCAATCAAACCTCTGTCTCCCAAATGTTGCAGCCCTAGGTTTAACTTCCCCCCCAACTTCACTCCTCAAACCAGCACCACCTCCTGCTTCTATCTGTCACCGTTACAAAAAGGAGAAAAAGCAAATCTGAATTTCCTATTCCAAAAATCCTAATCCTAATTCATCCACATTCACCAAACAAGAAAGAAAACCGAGAATAACCAGAAATTCAGAAACCTAATCCAACAGAATCAAGCAGAAACCAAAAAGCACCAAGTCCTGATTCTGAAGCTTGCGCGAATCAGTTACCCTAGCAGCAAAGTAATAATAGGTATTATACTCAGAACCACATGAAAAAACAACAATAATAAACACCAAAACAAAGGGAAAAATAAAATAAAATAAAACCTAACCGCAGTTAGAGAAGATGCGTTGTGAAAGCAATAGAGAAAGGATTTGAAATAGAATGGAATGGAATGGAACCTGTGCTATGAGCTTTCTTCTTCGATGGTGTGGTGTGTGTGAGAATTGGTCGTGGACACTGAAGTGCGCAACGCAACGAAACGAAACAGAGTAACGGCTTCGGTACGGGGAAACGATTTTCTTCGAGGCTGTATTAATGACCTGCGCCGTGACCGTCACGATCACTTTCTCACCATGGAGTGTGTTTTTGTGCGACAGACGGAGATTAAATAAAAAGAAATTATTGGGAGTAAATGTTGAATTTCATCGTTTGTATTGGGTGCATAAGTGAACTTGGCTCCTAGGTTTATGAAAATTCAAATTGTTTCTTTTAGCCATGATATAAAGAATATAAATATAAAAAATAATAACATAATATTTTTGTTTATATTTTATTTGTCAAAAAATATAATTTTATGTTTTTATATTTATATTTTAGTGTCTTGTACTTATAAACAAATAAATTTAACCATCTTTAACAAAAAAAGGTGTAATTTATTGTTTTAAATTCAATATTTTAAAAATATAATTTTATGTTTCTATATTCATATCACAATATCTTATATTTATAAACACATGCAATCTAATAAAGAGATGTGTAATTTATTTTTTTAAACTCAAATTCTAAATTTTTTTAGATAAAGTTATTTCTTTATCTTTATTTTATCACCTAAATAAAATTTATTTGTTATTGTGACATTTATGAAGATTAAATATCATCTTGAGACACTAATAAATTTAACGATCTACTTCAGTATTGTAGTAATAGTATAAAGAGTTAAAGACAGTAGAACAGATTAGAACTAACGGAATTAACGTTATAAATTTATTGTATACAATTAAATCTATAAGAATTCATATATTGTACATTAAAAATAAGTATAAATATAATATAAGTTTAAATACAATGTATTTGACTTATTACAGTTTTTACCTGAGAAGTTTGTATCAAAAATATATTTTTGAAAAATACAGTAGGTTAATAAGAGTGCATATCACAATCTAGCAAGGATGTTTGAAACTATATATATGGCAAATTATATGTTTAATTATTTATCATCTAATTTAATAAGCTAATTTAATATCATTTATTTGTTTCTACAAGACAGCTGCCAACAACATAAATTTTAGGAACTAATAGTTTCTTGTATTTGATAAGTAAATGGTAAATTTTAGTTAATTTTATGATGAAAATAATGATAGTTAATATGAATAAACGGTTAAGTAATGATAGTTCTAACAAAATATTTAACAAATATTATATTAAAAAATTTAATCAAATATATTAAAACTATTTAACATTTTTCAACGATCAATTACCTTCAAGTTTTCAAACCACATTAAAGTTTTGCTGAAATTAATAAGCATATTTCATAATCTATTAATACCAAGTTAACAAGTTATAACTTTGACAGTTTGACTAGGTTTAAAGTTTCAAATAAGAATGTTTGAAACTATGTTTAGTATAAAGTTATACTCTCATTTATACACACTTTGCAAGAATTCAATTGACACCGACAAATTTGATAAGTAAACGATTTTGACTAGTTTAAATTAATGTCAACACCGTTTTTGCTTTATGAGAAAAATAATATCTTTAAAAAATGTATGAATGACATCACAAACTTTAAGCGTTAACGGATTTTTATGATGTTCTAAAAAGAATGACTCAAAGTTAAAAGTTATATTCTCATTGTCATTGATAAACATACTTTGCAAGATATCAATTAACGATGACAAAGTTGAATAAACTAGCAATTGATTTTGATTTATTTGTTTAAAACTTAATATTAAACTCGATTGCTTTATTAGAAGAACGTCTTTATGAAGAACTATTTTCTTACATCTAATAAGTAAATGATCATCATTGTTAGTTTTATGATAATTGTAATAATAATAATTTAATTAATGAAATAATATTTAAGTTAGTCTCTTCCCTCCAAATAAAAAAAAAACACTACTATTATAAACAACATCTATCTATATTAATTTCAATTTTTTGAAACTAAAGCAACCAAAGTGGAAAGGAGGTATCTAATACAATGAAGAACCAATTGAAGAACAATGCATTTAAATATTTAAATCACTAATGATAAATTAAAAGTTAAAACTAATTGATCGCTCTCACGCTTGATGGGCTGAGTCGGCCCAAAATCTTATATTCTGGGCTTTTTGTTTATCAGCATGAGATTCAAGGTCCATAATTCATTAAATCTCATTTTCTATATACATGTGTCGTGTGTGTGTTAAAAAAGTGAAATTTATAGTGAAAATAAGTCTTCACAAGAAAATTCAATATTAATTTTTGAAGTCTGTTATATGTTATATAGTTGGTTCAATTAAGAAATATCTTAATTGATTAAACCAAGATAAAGAAAAAAAATTATTAGTAATTAGTCATAAAAGATAAATCGAATATTTTTCGATTAAACTAATAATATGACACCTGTTAAAACTTGTATTTTCATGTGAATAACAACTCTAAAAGAAATTTCGTTAAAAAGTTTTTATTTTTTATTTTTTATTTTTTACGAGGCTTCAAACTCTCAGAATTAGTTGATTTTTCTTGTTAGAAGATTTATGCTACGTGTACACCAAAATCAGCCATCAAAGTTAGCCACCAATATAAAATACATGATGGAATATAAATACACATTGAAAATAAATTAAAGTACACATATATTTATACATAAATATATTGGTGGCTAATTTTAGTGACTAATTTTAATGTACAAATAGTATTTTTTATATATTAAATATAAATATAAATATGATAAATGTAATTTATATTTGAGCATTATCAAATATCAATGGATTCGATCAATCTAACCAAACTTACATCTAACAAATCTTATCCAAAATAAGAAAAGTGTTGTATGATATGCCACTTATATATGCTTTTCTTTGTTGTCAAGGATTTGACTTTTTGAGGCAAAATTACTATCCATCAAAATCAATAATGCCAAAGTTGTTAATACTTCCAAGGTGAAGCAATTCTCATGCTTGCTACAAATACCATCTTTAAATAAATCTTACTTATTAAGCAACACAACAAAATTAAACTAATTAATAATGTAAATCACTAAATCTATACGTATAGATAACGGCCTTATCATCTTTCTTATTCGGTGCAATAATTAAACGTTTCATTTTCGGGCTTTATTTGCAGGTGGAAACTCAGATGTAGTCGACTTCACGTAAAGTTGATACCTGAAAGTTATTAGATAATTTGACTGATTTAACTAAATTTTTATTCAACGTCTGTCAGATATCAACTTCATATGAAATCGACTTCACCTGAGTTTTCACCTTATTTGTAATAATTTATTTTGTTTGTGTCCTTTTATAACCGCAAATAAATAAGAGAAAAAAAAAAAGATAAATAACCCCATTGATTATTTTTCTTTTTTCTTTTTGGATCATGACCCCATTGTTGATTCTAACCGACCATTATTGGAATGTTATTTTAGTTTCTATATGTAAAGCTATATACTTTACCTTTTATTAATAGTTGATTTATATATCGCTTGGTACTCGTATAAAGTTAGATGTGTGTACGAATAAGACTATTCATTGTATCAAAGAATTTAAATATGATTATATACACCCAATGAAGCTAATTAACTCAAATATGTAATCNGCCAATCCGAGTTAACACCAATACATAGTTGATTATCCGTATAAAATTTTTAAATCCTAATTTTTAAAATTCGTTTGTATTGTTAGTATATGAAAATTAAAGTCTTATTAGAATTAACTACCAATTTAGTATTTGAAAGATTTAGTTGTTGACAAAAAAGTTTCTGAAAAATACTATTGACAAAATATCTCTTCAATAATTTAAAAATATGACAAAAATAACCAATAATTATTATATTTTTTTAAGTGATAAAAAAATTTTGTATTTAGCAAATAACTTATCCATTTAATTTGAATTTTTGTAGTAACATTTGAATAAATATTTAGAAGGTGCATAAAAAAATTCGAAACAAAATTTAATCTCTAGAATTTATTAAAAATTATCAAAATTTAAAGATAAAAAGATCTTATTTTTTTGTTTTTAAATATTTTGACGTTAAAATTTTTTAGAATCTCTAGAATCTTTTAAATTTTTTTTTATGAACGATGTAAACTTTCGAGTACTATTTTAGTAGTTTATTCTAGTTGTTGTTATTTAACAAAATTTTATATATTAATTTGTTGTGGTTGAAAATAAAAAACTTTATTGTTGGTAAAGTATTAGCATTTTAATTGGTATTATCATTGTAATTTATTATTGTACTGTTTGGTTTCTTTACATTAGTTGAAGCATGAATGTATGAATGATTGATGAAGAGACT
>NC_029790.2:784348-785768 GCF_000816755.2 Arachis ipaensis | reverse complement strand
ATTTTTAATTGCTGCACATGTTCATTAGGCCCACAGTACTATTGTTTCTATTAGGTGCATCAGATTGAGACATTCATCAAAAATCTATATTATATTAAGTGTCTTAGATCCTTTCATGTCCTTGCGGGTATGATTAATATTAAAAGCCTCACAAATATTTCTTCCTTTTGCAATATGCATTGCATTATCTCGGATAGGATTTAATAATTTGTTAGAATTCAGTTCATCTAACTTAGATTAAAAAATCAACTTTATCGAATGATCATTTCACTTGTTCGTATAAATCATGGTTCTGAAAATCGAACCGGACCGATCGATTCAACCGGATTAATTGAGAATCGGTCACTTAGTCGGTTCAGATAAAGTCAGAAATCGTCTGGCAAAAAATCGGTGAAAAATCAGTCGAACCGGCGATTAATTGGTAAACTGGGAGAACTGTCTTACTTTTTTACGGTTTTTAGTTTGAAATTTAAAGTGCTAAACTGGTTGAACTCCAGTTAAACCCCGATTGAACCAATAAATTATTGAACCACTGACTTCACCGGTTTATTAACCGGTCCGATTCTCGCAACATTAGTATAAATGAGTATTAAGATTTAAATCATATTTTGTATCTATAATAACCTATTAATTAACGATAAATTTTTAAATAAAGTTTAAATTTGTGACGAATTAGTCTTTAGCCTATCGAGTTAAAATTAGGATTAGGATAATTATTTCACATTTATAAACATTATTTTTTATAAAGATTTATAAACACTTTTGGGGTGAAGGTATTATTATTATTAAAATTATTGGAATTCTTTACCATGAAATCAGTAGTATCGATTTATCTTTAACAGAGATTCTCAAAATTTATCCTCTTTTAAATAGTTAGTCGCGATTTTAGATCAATTTTGCGAACACTTAAACTTAGTAGTGATGATTTTTCTTATAATAACTTCTTTTCATATTAATGTATTACACTAAAATTATATAATATACGTATAATACACATTTAATAATACAACGTAAAAAAATTAGCCACATTTTACTACCATCATTAATTCCACCGAAACAGTGGCCCTGGATTTCAAACAGCACCATAATATATATATATACATATAAAACAAAAAAAATTAGCCTAATAAACAAAGGGTAGATAATAGAATAGATCGATGGAATATTGTCTGCAAAATTCACGGGCGAGTTTTTCAGAATGCATACATATCCTTCTATCATTGTCATTATCACTATTTCTAAGTTTTAATTTAAAAACATATCCAACCTGATGATTAAACAAATCTGTGTAACTAACTAATTATATATGAAAAATACTATATGCTTTTAAAATTATGTCTTTTCAAGAATTTATTAGTATTTAATTAATTTAAATATCTATTTTTATGTATTAGTTATTTTATTTTTTATTTGTTCTCAC
>NC_029790.2:782567-784323 GCF_000816755.2 Arachis ipaensis | reverse complement strand
CATTAAAATTAAAATTAAATTCTATTTCTAATACTAAATAAAAGTGGAAAATATAAAAAAATAGTGTATATATAATGTAAAGAGAGAAGAAAGAGAGAGTGTAATCCACAAAAGAAGAATCAATGGGCACAGGCAGTATATCAGTTCTGATTCTCCTTGTTTTGGTGGGCGGAGACACCGCCTTGTCCGGCGGCGGAGAATGGCAGCTCCTTCAAAAGAGCATAGGCATAGTGGGAATGCACATGCAGCTTCTCCAAAACGACCACATTGTGATATACGACCGCACCGATTTCGGCCTCTCAAACCTCTCTTTACCGAACAACCGTTGCCGCCATAACCAGAGGGAGATGGTTGTCACCATAGACTGCACTGCTCACTCCGTCGAATACGACGTCGTTTCCAACACCTTCAGGCCACTCTTTGTTCAGACTGATGTCTGGTGCTCTTCCGGTTCGGTTTCGCCCAACGGAACTCTTGTTCAGACCGGAGGATTCAACGACGGCGACCGCGCCGTTCGCACCTTCTCGCCGTGTTCGCCAAATGCTACTTGCGACTGGATAGAATTTCCCGGCCAACTCTCCGTCCGCCGGTGGTAATGTCTTTGTTATGTTTTCACCGTCATTATATAGACTTGAAGCTGATAATTTAACTGATTGGACTAAATTTTTATTTAACGGCTCTCAAATATCCTTTACATTATTAGTATTAATCAAAATTAAATTCTCAAAATAATCATTGAAAATATAAAAAAGAGAAGTAATTGGATTTGCATACAAAATTTTGGCTCAAACATTTACTGTGCATATATTATTAATTCGTCTCATTTCTAAATGTCTCACATTTATCTGCATAATAAACATTACTTTTCATTACTTTAAAAAAAAAAAAACTTAAATATATATTTCTGAATTTTGAGTACATAAATAATTACACCCATAGTCTATTTCAAATAAGACAAGGTTCATACCATACAAGTTTGATACTATGGGTTTAATCATAAACTGATCAATATGTTTTTGTTAAATTTTTTATATATTTGAGTCAACGTTAACAAATTCTTTGTTTTTTTATTAAAAATCTTGACCTATCAACATCTTTTAATTTATTTTCAGATTTATGGTAAATATTTTGTAATAAAAATATGAGGAGTGCTAGGTAAATAATGATCATCTTGAACAATATGAACAACCACCAATCAAATAAAAATACACTACATTCTTATTTAATGCTATTAATTGAATTTAAGATTAATTTATTCTTTTAATCCTATTAATTCACATTGTTCACACATTGTTCAAAAATGTTGTTAATTATCTATACTTTTCCTAAAAATACTATGATCAAAGATCAGATCAAGACATATTTAATTTGTATCTTTGTCACTATTACTTTTGGGCGGAGATATAATTCGGCAATATTTTTTTTTTCTTCATAATTTTTGTCTTAATAAAATAACAAAAAAAATGATGTTACATATTACAGGTATGCCACCAACCAAAAGCTACCGGACGGTGGACAAATTGTGATTGGTGGCCGGCGACAATTCAACTATGAATTTTACCCAAACAATGATTTATTAGCAACACAACACATTCATAGTTTACCATTCCTTGTTCAAACAAACGACATTGGAGCAGAGAACAATTTATACCCTTTCGTATTTCTCAATGTTGATGGCAATCTTTTCATCTTTGCCAATAATAAATCCATACTCTTCAATTATGCTAAGAATGTTGTTGTCAAAACTTATCCAGAT
>NC_029790.2:781039-782521 GCF_000816755.2 Arachis ipaensis | reverse complement strand
TATGTGGAAGCTGAGGTTTTGGTTTGTGGTGGAGCCCCAAAAAATTCTTTTAAGTATGCTAGGGCGGGTCGGTTTTTCGGAGCTTTGAATACATGCGGTCGGATTAAAATTACCGACCCGAATCCAAAATGGGTTATGGAGACAATGCCTAAGGGTAGGGTCATGAGTGACATGATTATGCTTCCAAACGGCAACGTTTTGATTATAAACGGAGCCGGTTCGGGTACTGCCGGTTGGGGATATGCCCGCGATCCGATTTTGAACCCGTTTCTCTACAAAACGGATAATCCAATTGGGTCAAGATTTGAAGTCCAAAATCCAACTACTATTCCACGTATGTACCATTCAACAGCAATTTTGGTTCGTGATGGTAGGGTTATAGTGGCGGGAAGCAACCCTAATAAGTATTACAATTTCACCAACGTGTTGTTTTTTACTGACTTGAGCGTCGAAGCATTTTCTCCTTCTTATTTGGAACCCGCTTTTGATCATTTACGACCTAGAATTATGTCACAATTTCAAGACCAATTGATTTATGGTCAAATGTTGAGGGTGCAATTTCAAGTGGAAGCAATGTTGGCTCAAGATTTGTTGTATGTGACAATGTTGGCGCCACCTTTTAACACACACTCGTTCTCAATGAATCAAAGATTATTGGTGTTGGAGAAAATTAATGTTACTAAGGTTTTTGGGGCATCAACTTATGAAATTGAGGTTACCACACCAAAGTCACCAATTCTTGCACCACCCGGTTTCTACATAATATTTGTGGTACACCAACAAATTCCTAGTGAGGGTATTTGGGTCCAAATACTTTGATTGTTTCGTTTGTCATAAATGGTTAAAGAAATATTTATATTCTTTTCATCTTTTAGGAATACAATTTTTTTCCATATGTAATATCCACTATTCAACTCAATTATATTATTATAATTGCCCACTATTGCAAATTAAATAGTTAATTTTGATGTATGAAAATGTTAATTTGAGAATCAATTTTGTTGTTAAACAATTATATTTGGAGTTTCTTTATACGTGATTTACTGATTTTGACAGAAAATTTAAACGTATATATATTACTTTGCCAAATTCAGTTATAGATGTAAAAAATTATTATTCCAGCTGGAAAAAAAAAAGAGCAGCCAAATATGAATAAAATGGACAAATAAGATGAAATGTTTCCCAAACTTAATTCATCTGTTAAAAATAAAATGGAGACAAATTCTGACTAATTTTGGTAAGATATAATTGATGTTTACAAGTATCTCTTTTGTATATATTTTGTCGTACACTATATTATTCTCTTTTTCCTTTTTAGATTACTTGTTGCCATGATATATAATAGGGATGCCAAGATTTTTCACTCATATAGCATAGTCATATTGATTTTGATTTTGATGCTGAATCCTTTTGAAATTAACCTAAGCTTTTTCTATATACATTTTTTAACTTTCAGTCATTAAGATATGTCACCTACTCACC